>NC_073380.1:88743470-88828470 GCF_028641065.1 Leucoraja erinaceus | reverse complement strand
GAAGATCCTCATCGAAATACTGACTCCTCTAAAAGACAGCATCTCTATCAGTGCTGCAATCCTTCAGAAATACAGTGGTTCAGGTTTTATGCCCAAATGCAAATGAAAATGACAACATGCGGCAGAAGCTCACAGGCCTCAAAATGAAGCAGCTACACAATTTCAGTAATAGATCTTGTGAGAGATATCTGGAAATGCTGCTGAGTTGATCAGGTTAAAGAGGACATAACTTAATGTATCCAGTGAGGTACCTTGATGAGACCACACAGTGCAATTATTTAGACCATATGTGACCATTCTTCGAGTCAGAGAGATACAGCAGTGAAACATGCCTCAAGGCCCATCAAATTCATAGATCAGTTTAGTTTAATTTATTGTCACAGGTATCGAGGTACAGTGAAAAGCTTTTATGTCGCTTGTCAACCTGTCAGTACATACATGACAATACATGATTTCAATTGATCCATTTACTGTGTATAGATACATGACAAGGGAATAACGTTTAATGCAGGTTAAGCCAGCAAATTCACAGTGGACACCATTTAATTTAACTAATCCTGCATTAATCCAATCTTATTCTCTCGATATTCTCATTAACTCCCCCCTAGATGCTACCATTCACCTACGCACTAGTGGCATACTCAGTGACCAACTAAACGTTGATCTCTGGCAATATAAGGCAGCAGCTCTACCAGCTGTTTTAATGTGTTAGTCCCTGTCCCACTTAGGAGATCTAAACAGCAACCTCTGGTGACCTTGCCCGCCACCCAAGGTTTCCATGAGGTCACCGGAGGTTTTGGTCACTCTCCCTAATGGTCGAAAGTGGTTTCCGCGTGGTTGAGGCTTCATCTAGGTTGCTGCTATTTTTTCATCATGTTTAAAACCGGCCTCCGTTAAAAATAGGTTGCTGTTTTAAAAATCGATAATTGTTTCGTCGCAGGTCTTGTCGAAGCCGGTGTTCTTCACAGTCGTGGAAGGTTTGCAACATATGCGTGGGAGGTGGTAGGAGGTTGCAGGTCACCTTGATCTTGGGTTTTTTTTGGGACCGGCAAGGTACCCCAGAGGTTGCTGTTAGGTCCTAAGTGGGACCAACTGATCTGTGGTTGAATTTTTTTTTAGAGTGCCCCAGCAATACTGCATTAGAATGATGGACGATTATGACGAGACCTGGGTGTCATGGTACACCTTGTAGGCTGCAGGTTTGAAGAAAGAATTTAGCATTCATACGCAAAAGGTTTTGAGTATAAGAGCAGGGAGGTTCTACTGCAGTTGTACAGGGTCTTGGTGAGACCATACCTGGAGTATTGCGTACAGTTTTGGTCTCCAAATCTGAGGAAAGACATTCGTGCATAGAGGGAGTACAAAGAAGGTTCACCAGTGATTCCTGAGATGGCAGGACTTTCATATGAAGAAAGACTGGATAGACTCGGCTTGTACTCGCTAGAATTTAGAAGATTGAGGGGGGATCTTATGGAAACTTACAAAATTCTTAAGGGGTTGGACAGGCTAGATGCAGGAAGATTGTTCCCGATATTGGGGAAGTCCAGAACAAGGGGTCACAGTTTAAGGATAAGGGGGAAATCTTTTAGGACCGAGATGAGGAAAAAAATGTTCACACAGAGAGTGGTGAATCTCTGGAATTCTCTGCCACAGAAAGTAGTTGAGGCCAGTTCATTGGCTATATTTAAGAGGGAGTTAGATGTGGCCCTTGTGGCTAAAGGGATCATGGGGTATGGAGAGAAGGCAGGTACAGGATACTGAGTTGGATGATCAGCCGTGATCATATTGAATGGCGGTGCAGGCTAGAAGGGCCGAATGGCCTACTCCTGCACCTAGTTTCTATGTTGCTATGTTTCTATGTCACCTCCACCATGATTTTTTTTTTGGGTGGCGGGCAAGGTCACCCGAGGTTGCTGTTTAGGTCTCCTAAGTGAGGCAGGGGCTTTACTGTGCCTCTGTGCGTTGAATCTCATTTTTTTTAGAGATGTGCCCAAAGTAAGCAATACTGCAGGTTTCCTGGGCCCATTGTGTTAGATGCACAGAGTGAATGTTGATCAAACATCTCCAGGAAAGAGCAATGGGTGTTATGTTAGAAGATGTGATTATTTAAAAATACAGGCTGTGTGCAGGTTACAAATGGCCAACTTATGGGCACCCCATATATATGAATGAGCTCCCATGTTCATTCCTACAAAAGATAGAATTATTTTCTTCTCCTCCGTTTTTAATAATTGTTTGTTTTTATCAGCCTGGTGTGTGTTTGATGCCATACATTACAATACCTTGGAGGTATGTTTACCAAAATGAGTGATGTTTCAACACATGGACAAAGTGACAAGGACGCCTGTAAAAATTGGACCTGTTCCTTACTTGGGAACGGCTTGCAATCTGGCAAATGGACAAATATACTGCAGGTTATGAAGAGATGCACAACTGAATACAAATGGAATTTAATGTATTAAATGTAAATTAAATGTTTTTAAACACTTCCAATTGTCAGAGGGCTTTAGAAGCAGCAGAAAGGGCCTTTGGTCATCATTAAGGGTCGTTTAGTCTGGAACGCCAGAGGTTAAAGGGGAGACCTGATAGAAGTATCTAAAATTATGGGAGGCATCGATAGGGTAGACAATCAGAACCTTTATCCCTGGGTGGAACTTTTAAGGACTAGACCACATAATTATAAGGTAAGTGGGGCAAAATGTCAAGGGTGGGTGGCAAGTTTAAAGGGATGTGTGGGGCAGGTTTATTAGACAGAGAATGGATGCCTAGAATGCATTGCCAGAGGTGGTGGTGGAGGCAGGTACAATAGTGACATAGAAGAGGCTTTTAGATGGGCACATGCATAAGTAGAGAATGGAAAGATATGGATCATGTGCAGGCAGAGGAGATTAGTTTAACAGCATCATGTTGCATGGATATTGTGGGCTGAAGGGCCTGTTCCTGCACTGTACTCTTCTGTGTTCTCTGTTAAGTGTTGCCTTTTAAAACTGGCTTCCTTCACCTTGCTAGACTAGGCAAAGCCCCAGATTCAATCCTGCTATGGGTATTGGCTGTACAGAGTTTGCACCTTTTCCTGTGACTATATGGGTATTCTTCTGGGTGTTTCATTTTCCTCCCACATTCCAAAGATGTGCAGGTTTGTTAATTGGCTACTGTAAGTTGCCACTCGTGTATAGGATGTGAAACTGGGATAGCATAGAACTAGTGCACAGACGGTCGCTGGTCAGCGTAGACTCAGTGGGCTGAAAGGTCTGTTCCCATGCTGTATCTCTAAACTACACTAAACCCTGTTCCAGAGTCTTGGCCTGGTGTGGAGGACCATGTCTGCAACCTTGAGCAGTGATGGTACATCTGGAAACATCACCGAAGCATGCAGCACTCCCAGCCAGTTGCAGAAGCTGTGAATTAATTAAAAAAGTATTTGGAAAACTTTAATGCTCAGAGATTTTTAAAAGGTACTGGATTAAGTGGGACCCATTGAGGTGCAATATTCCACCTCTCCGCCAGTGGGGGAGGGGGGGGGAGAGCTTTCTGGAGCACTAGTATGGGTGTTCTGGACTGAAGGGACTGGTTTCCAGAGGGATAGTGTGGACATTGTGGGCCAAATGGATCAGTGACACAGGCCTGGTGGGCTGGCTGCTCAGTGACTCAGGCCCTGGTGGGCTGGCAGCTCAGTCACTCAGGCCTGGTGGGCTGCAGCTCAGTCACTCAGTCCTGGTGGGCTGGCAGCTCAGAAACTGCCAGAAATTCTGCCCAAAACAGGTGAGAGACTGTGAGAGAGAATGGGGAGAGGGTGGAGAATCAATTTAAGACATTTTTCATCTTTTTCTGCAGATCGCAGCAATGAAGGAGAAAAGTCTATACTGGCCTGGATCAAACAGGGAGCTAAGGAAGGGAGGGAGAGCAATATTCGGGTGGGGTTTAATACTTGCGAGGGGAATACTTCGATGGTCCGAAGGGACTCCTCCTGGGCTATTACAGGCCTAATGGCCCGAAGGGGCTCTTTAATAAAAAGATCTGTGTGAAATCTCAGGGAAAGGCACTTTTTCTGGACTTTTCCTGGCCTGGCACGGGCCAGAATGCTCCTCCTGGGCTAATATGGGCATTTTGGTCAAAAGGGTCTGGTTTCTCAGCTAATAGGGCATTGTGGGCTGAAATTTGTGCTTTCAGGCAGGCCAAACAACTCATTTCATTTCATTTCCATTTCAATTTCAAGCACAGGGCAGGCCAAACAACTCATTTCATTTCCATTTCCCTTTCCATTTCAAGCACAGGGCAGGCCAAGAACACATTTCATTTTTATTTCCATGTCCATTTCCATTTCAATTTCAAGCACAGGGCAGGCCAAACAACTAATTTAATTTTCATTTTTATTTCCATTTCCATTGCAGTTTCAAGCACAGGGCAGGCAAAACAACTCATTTCATTTTCATTTCATTATTTTTCCATTTCCATTGCAATTTCAAACACTGGGCAGGCCAAACAGCACATAGCATTTTCATTTCATTTCCATTTCCATTGCAGTTTCAAGCACTGGGCAAGCTCATTGGACTTTCATTTATTTCCATTTCCATTGCAGTTTCAAGCACAAGGCAGGCCAAACAGCTCATTGCATTTTCATTCCATTTCCATTTCCATTGCTGCTTCAAGCACAGGGCAGGCCAAACAACTCATTGCATTTTCATTTCATTTCCATTTCCATTGCAGTTTCAAGCACAGGGCAACTACAAACCTTCAGATCTTCAAAACCACCCACGTCCAGGCATCCGGGGTTTTATAGTCCCCCCCCCCCCCCCCCCCCCCCCCCCCCCCCCCCCCCCCCCCCCCCCCCCCCCCCCCCCCCAAGAAGGTGCGTTACCTTCATCATGGTGATTGACAGGTGAGAGGACCAATCAGCTGATCTCAAGATTTTTTAAACATTCATAGCTTTTTTTTTTGCATTGATCGGTAAAGTCCTTGGGGCTGCCTCACCGGAGGAAGACTGTGAGTAAGATGGCCAAAAATCATAGCGATATAGGGCTTGGCACTTGGGCATTTAAACAAAGAGCTGTTGGCTGAAGCACTATGGGTTTTAAAAATAACGCTGCCGGCTGCAGCGCTATGGGCTTTAAACATGGTGCTATGGTCACAGCACTATGGGTCATAGACTGTTCGGGCAAAATTCTTGTATAACATTCCATCCCTTGAACAGTCTGGTTACCGTTACATCCGGCCCGCAGGCGTTACCTTGTTACATCCGGACCGCATGCTGTAATAAAGTCCACGCGGTCATGATGCCAACCCACACATACAACGTAGTAATATAACTGCCAACAAGATTGGCCCAATGGTCAGTCCCTAGTGCACCACTGAAGGCCACCACTCTTCTGAAGGTTTGTAGTTGTGCTACAGTTCTCTGTCCTTTCAAATCTTCTCTACGGCTTATTGGATGTGGTCAACGAGGTTTGTGATGTTCTCTTTTACCCCACTCATGGTCAGATCAGTCACTGAGTCTGTATGACCACGCCTGCTACAAATTAACTTGGTTTGTCAGAGCTCCCAAACCTTAATGCCGTCATCAATACCACCAGAGATAATCTGATCGCTTGTGTCATTAAACGTTGCTGCCAGTATTTAGTATGTGTTTTGAAACGTATAGATTGCAGCCGCCTTCTGAATGTCCCATTGCTTCACTGTTTCATCATCGATTCCTGTGGTCCCCGTCGGGCCGGATAACATGAATTCGCAAAGGATGTGTGACCTTTAAGTCTCTTGATTCTTTCACCCGTTTGACTGTCCCACACTGCTACAGTTTTGTCTGTTGATGCTGGAAAAAGTATGCTGCCATCTGTGTTATAATGCAATTCCATCACTGCTCCACTGTGACCTTTCAATGCAGCATAATTATCCCAGTCGTCATATACATTCCAAAACAATACGAGTCGATCAAATCCTTCAGATGCCAGTGTTGATCCATTCGAGTGAAATTTACACCGACAAACGTCTTCCCCGTGACCCGTTAAAAGCATTAGAGGAACTTGAAGATTCAAGGTTCGTTGTCCCACCTGGATCACGGCCTGCTGCGGGTTCCCCTGCAATGAGGGCAGCAGCTTGCGCCGGGGTGCTTAGCCTGCACCAGCGCCACCTCAGTTGCTATTCCTTTTTACCAAGCATTTCTATTTTATTCGTCAGATACTACTGACTACCCCAATTGTTACAAGGGAACAGGTTCAAGGATATGACCAGTAGAACCGAAAAAGACTCACACGTCTGTTTAGTTACAAATCAGTTTTATTGGCAAGAGAGAACAAAAACAATACTTGTCTTGGCATGCGTGGCATCCGTTTTACAGCAGCACACCTCTCTCTCTCACCGCCTCTGTCCACAGCGTTGATCGCGACTCAGCCACCACTCAGAACTCATCAGATTTATTGGTGCTGCAGGTTTTGCGTGCAATGGTTTAAATAGAGCGCTGTCGGCGTGGGAATTTAAACATAGAGCTGTGGGCTACAGCGCTATGGGTTCTAAATATAGTGCTACCGGCCACAGCGCTTTGGGCTTTAAACATAATAATAATAATAATAATAATAATAATAATAATAATAATAATAATAATAATAATATTAAATTTTTATTTATGGGCGCCTTTCAAGAATCTCAAGGCCACCTTACAAAAATTTAGCAGGTAGAGGAAAAACATGTAAGGGAAATTAAATAAATAGTAGAGACATGACTAGTACACAAAGTAAAGACAGAATTCAATACAAAACACAATATGAGGCAATTAATGCACAGATGAAAAGGGAGGGGGACGTGGGGCTAAGGATAGGCAGAGGTGAAGAGATGTGTCTTGAGGCGGGACTGGAAGATGGTGAGGGACACAGAATTGCGGATCAGTTGGGGGAGGGAGTTCCAGAGCCTGGGAGCTGCCCTGGAGAAGGCTCTGTCCCCAAAACTGCGGAAGTTGGACTTGTGGATGGAGAGGAGACCGGCTGATGTGGATCTGAGGGACCGTGAGGATTGGTAGGGGGAGAGGAGGTCAGTGAGCATATGCGGGGGGGGGGGGGGGGGGGGGGGGGGTGCAGCATTGTCAGGAGGGCATGTTGTAGGTGAGGATGTCAGGATTTTGTAGGTGATTCGGTGGGAGATGGGAAGCAAGTGAAGTTGTTTGAGGACTGGAGTGATGTGATGCCAGGATTTGGTGTGGGTGATGAGTCGGGCGGCTGCGTTCTGGACCAGTTGGAGTCGGTTGATGTAGGTGCTGATGCCAAGGAGAAGTGAGTTGTAGTAGTCCAGTCTGGAGAAGATGAAGGCATGGATAAGTCTTTCAGCAGCGGGAGGTGTGAGAGAGGGTCAGAGTTTGGCGATGTTGCGGAGGTGCAAGAAGGAGATTTTAATGACATGGCGGATGTGAGGCTCAAGGGAGAGGGTGGAATCAAAGATCACGCCAAGGTTGCGGGCCTGGGGAGATGGGGAGACAGTGGTGCCGTCGATGGTGAGAGTGGGGTTATTGATTTTGCTGAGTGTGGCTTATAGCGCTATGGACACAGTGCTATAGGTCACGGACTGTTCGGGCAAAATTATCGTGTAACACCTACGAACCTGTACGTTCTTTGGAGTGTGGGAGGAAACCGTATCACCAGAAGAAAACCCACACGGTCACAGGGAGAACATTCCAAACTCTGTACAAACAGCACCCATAGTCATGATCATACCCAGATCTCTGGTGCTGTAAGGCAGCAACTCTACCACTGCACCGCCATGCTGCCCCAAAACCATTTTTTAAAATTATTTGAAAAGACATGGAATTGAAGCTTTGCATTAAAGCACAATTAAGTTCTGAAGTCCTTTAGGGGAGGAAATTGAGCACACTTTTCCACGTTGTTATAGTCCTGACTCAAGTCCTATAGCAATATGATCAACCCAATACCCTCTGAATTGGAGATAGACACAGAAAGCTGGAGTAACTCAGCGGTACAGGCAGCATCTCTGGAGAGGAGTAATGGGTGACGTTTCGGGTCTTCAGACTGCAGACCATTCTTTCTCTCCAGAGATGCGGCATGTCCCACTGAGTTACTCCAGCTTTCTGTGTCTATCTTTGTTTTAAGGCAGCATCTTACACACCCTCTGAATTGGGTCAGCAAGACCCTACATTTGTGTTCGCTGCTAATGTTTATGTATCAATAACAATAATGGAGTAAGTAATTAAACAGTAATTTACTAACTAACTTCGAACATAGTACATCACCTTAACTTACATAAAAACGGTTGCATGATGCTGGCATGCATGTGCGGAAGTTAACCGTTCAGGATGGTTCACTACTCGCATTGTCAGGATTAGCCTTGCATGTGATGATACTATGACTCTATATGATGTACAAAGCTTGTTAATTACATTTTCTTAGACCCCTTTCAGCCATGGCTGACCTTGGGTCTCCAGGGTTGAAGGACACCAGTGCATGACTTTGTTTAACGTGGGGAGACTGGTGCGCAGACAGCCACCACACGGTCCATTACAGATCAAGGTCAGGATCCAGTGGCATGGAGTCAAGACGACCGGAGACCCTTTTCTGCTGCAGCCTTCATCCGCCTTCCCAGCCGTTGTGACGCTCCACTAAGGTCAGCCATCATCCTCCACCTGTTCCACCTTAATGAATTAAAAGCACAGAATGTGTAATGACATCATCGTATCAATGAATGAGTTTGCAACAAGTCGGACCTGCAGAAAACAGAATCTATTTGTTCAGCAAACAGTCAACAGTATCTATTTCAACTCATTTTCCCTGGACTTCACTGATGATGGTAATAATGGCAGCACAGTGGTACAACTAGTAAAGCTGCTTCCTCAAGAACAGCTGTTAAGCCCTGACGACAGGCTCTGTCCATATGGAGTTTGCATGTTTTCCCTGTGACTGTGTGGGTTTCCTTCGGGAAACCAACCTGCTCCAATTTTCCCCCGCATTCCAAAGTAGGTTAATTGGGCCTTGCGTGTAGGCGAGCTGTAGAATCTGGGAAACTGATGGGGATAGGTGGGGATGAAGTAGTGAGTCATGGTGGGATTAGATGCCCCATCCAAGGTCACCCCATTTGCCCACATTTGGCCCATATCCCTCTAAACCTTTCCTGTACATGTGCTCCAGCACTCTAAATTTATTTTTCTATTACATTTACTAACTTGGCATTCTTCATGAAACAGGTTACATGAAGATAATGTGACCTCAACTTTCCATGTTCAAACACGTCTTGTGTGGGCTGAGATAGTAGTAGGGTGAGTGGCAAGTAGACTATATATATCACGAGTACTGAAGTGCAATAAGTAGAGCCCCTACCTGCTCTTTCAACAGACGAAGCATGTAAAACCTATCTGAGATTTACACAGGAGCTGGGTTGATATATATATACTCAGCACAGACAGTGGAACCCTTATAGATTAAGAATGTCATCATAAAGCAGCGATCAGCTGTTTTTTGATTGAAGACAGATGTCCCGAAAGTAGCAGCTTTTTGAAGTATTTACTTGTAGTGCTTTCAGATGGCATTAACGTGTCGGCTGAGAGGCAGAAGCTTATCTTTTGAGCGGTAATCTATCTGTATTGAAGCTGCAACAGCATCTAGTTATTTACAACTGACAGAAATAGTTCTGTTTTTGCAAAAATCAAACTGAAAGACAGATGCTTGTTGATTAATACTCTGTAACTGTAAATTTAATTTCCTCCTGCAAAGAATGCTCACATTTGAATCATTGTACTGTGAGCACAAGAGAGCTTTCCTTCTAGAGCCTCTTAGGCTGCAGAACATTCTCAAGCCCACCCTCCATATTATCCTCATTAACTTACTGTAGTCTGCTTGAAATGTCTGCACTGATTAAAGGGAAATGAATGCATCTGATAGAACTAATTCCTTCTTTGTGCTCAAAAGCAAAGGAAATAGGTTGATTCTTGATTGGGCAGTTAAATGATATCTCTCACTATTTCTTATTAATTATTCCCATCACCAAACTAAAGTTCTTAAGAGACAAACTCATCAAGGGCACTTGACTTCCAAAGATTTGGAGCTTGGACAATGTGATCCTAATGATAAGCAATGGGCTGTTTGATTCCAGGACCTGAACCAAACAGCCTGTGTTGTTCTGTCTGAACGAAATTTCATATGTCCTCACTGAGGACTTTAAGATTATGAATTAGTTTGAGAAGATAGTTGTCAAATAGATGTGGCCAGAACTTTAAGGATAGCCACATAAGGCAACAATCTCTTGATTTACAAGTACAAGATGAACATTTTTTTTGCCAAAACACTAATGAATTTTTGGGAAATGTGGCTTATTTTAATAAAGCTATTTCTTGTAATAACAAATCGCACACCATTCTCTTTGCATTTGAATAAACTATAATACAAGGAAGGCACCAAGGTGCAGCTGGTAGTGCTGCTGCCTCACGGAGCCAGAAACCCGATTCTATCCTGACCTCGGGTGCCGGCAGTGGAGTTTTTTCATATTGCCCCTGTGACCATGTGGGTTTCCTCCCACATCCCATAGAGGTGTGAGATTGATATAGATTAATTGATCTCTCTCAATTGCCACTAATATGAACAGAGAAGGTGAGAAAGTGGGATAACACAGAACCAGTGTGAACAGATATTCAAATAGTGTCGTGGACTTGGGGCCTGTTTCCATGTTGTATCTCTAAAAAAAAAAAAAATCCCCACGATGAATTTACCCAACCTTCCCAATTAACAAAATCTTGCTTAATAAGGAAGAGCTCACGTGAAGGATAAATACTGTCACAGATCATATGGGCTGAATGACCTACCAATCTACTGTGCAGAATTTTCCGTTTATCCCCTGTCTAAATGAACAGGTGAGTGTATTCCAGAAACGATAAATCCGCAATTCACAGAACTCCATAATCTGCGGAACTGTCGATGGCGTGGCCCTGCAGACTGCAGATAGAACTAGTGTTTCAGAAAGGAATGGTTTATTCAAGAGAAAGAGTAAATATTTTTACATGGGTTAATAAACAACAGAACGTGGCCGCCTATCTTTAAATCTTGGTAAATGGCAGTTTCAACCTGGTGGTGTTTCTGTTTGTAATTAAACTTACTTAAAACCCACTATAATATAATGACCATTTAAAGGGATGGCTGTGTTTTATTCTGAACCAGCTGTGATGCATACAAGAGCCAAAAGTAGCTGCAGCCAAAGTCTGCCATGTTGGCTCGGTGAGAATAGTTTGTGTGGTAGCCTATATGATGCATTTGATTCTCACAGCTAAAAACATTACAGTATGAGAACAATGTATGGTAAAGTTTATATGAATTTGAATTTTAAATTAATGAGCAGATATTAGTGTTTGAACTTTCATGTAATATGGACAGATGGTATTGATACTGACAGGAGAATTAATTTGTCATAAGAGTAAGAGTAGTTAACACAGTGATGGGATATCCTGTTGTAGATTGAGAATGTGGTGGTGACTTATACTGCTCTTGTCTGGACACTGATTCCGCTCCAACAGTGCTTCCAGTAGACAGCACCAGGATTTTAAAGCAGATAAGATCATAAAACAAAACAGAAGTAGCATTTGGCCATTCTGCCAATTATATTCTGCCTTTCTATTCCACCATTCAATAATCTTAAGGTTTGTTTTTTTTTTAACTTCAGTGCTACTTTACAGCACTAATCCCATTTTCCCTCGATTCCCCCGCAATCGAAAAAAATATATTGATCTTTGTTTGAGTAACTAGAGTGACTAAAGCCCCTGTCCCACTTTCACGACCTAATTGGCGATCTCTGCCGAGTTTGCCCTTGACTCATACTCGCAGCATGGTCGGCACGAGGTCGTAGGAGGTCTTCGTAACTCTCATGGATGCTCATGAGTGGTGTCTGCGTACTTGTGGCCTCAAGTAGGTTGCGGCATTTTTTTCCAGCCTGATAAAAAATGTCCATGTGTAAAAAAGAGGCTGACATGGAAACAATTGATACATTTTACTCGTAGGTAGGTCGTAGGTAGGTCATGATGGTAATCGTACATAGTCGTAGGGAGTCGTAGGTCGGTAACTGGCCCGAGAAAAAAAATGCAAACATGACATAATTTTATCATGTGATCCTTTTCCACTCGTAGCTAGTTGTAGTTGGTCGTAGGAAGACTGAGGTCGAGGGGGGGCGTAGGAAGCTGTAGACAGCGCTAGAATTTGTGTCCAATATCTTTACCAAAATCAAAAAAGATGGTGGTTGTCGCATCATCATAGATCTGACCAAATTGAATACATTTGTACAATATATTCATTTTAAAATGGAAACCTTTGTTACTGCTAAACAATTGATTTCCAAAGGTTACTTCATGGCTAGCATCAATTAAAAAATTCTTACTATTCAGTGCCTATACGAGGTGACCACAGATGTTACTTAAAATTCAACTATATGGGACAGCGATGGCAATATAGAGCGCTGCCAAATGGGTTAACATCAGCCCCAGGCTGTTCACTAAAATTTTGAAACCAGCCCTAGCGTTTCTACGGAAATGAAAACACATGGTCATCGGCATATCTAGATGACACAGCACATACTTAAAGCTGTTGGGCAAAACTTGGAATATGGCCAAACAAACTATAACAGCCACAAAACAGTTATTTGAAAAACTGGGGTTTATTATCCATCCAGTTAAATCTAAATTAACGCCTTCCACTACTATGGACTATTTGGGGTTCACCATTGACTCAGTTCACATGTCGGTGACTTTGCCAAAGGGAAAGGCTATAGACTTAATAGAGGCTTGCAATAACCTCATTGACATCAGTAACCGTACAGCAGATTGGTAGCAAAAGTAATTGGTAAAATGGTGGCTGCTTTTCCAGCCACACAATTTGGACCTTTACATTACCAAAATTTACAGAGAGCAAAAATACAAGCACTCAAAATAAATGCTGGTCATTTTGACAGACCAATGAAGCTACCAATCAAAGCTATAATGGAACTAAAATGGTGGATAGATAACATTTGGCTTTGTTTCAATCGAATCATTATCAGCGACCCTCTATGGTGCTACAAACTGATGCCAGTGCACTTGGTTGGGGTGCCATCAATTCCATCTCCAGCTGTGGAGGTAGATGGACTGACAGGAGGCATCATTATTACTAACACTGGGCATTAACTACCTGGAAATGTTGGATGCATTCTATGGCCTAAAGTCATATTGTACTGGGTCATATCACCAGCATGTTAGACTACAGATAGACAATACCACCGTGATAGCATATATCAACCATATGGGTGGAAACAAATCAACATTCAGATTCAGATTCAATTTTAATTGTCATTGTCAGTGTACAGTACAGAGACAACGAAAAGCATTTCTGGCGCATTTCTGACAACATCATGTGACAATCTGGCTAATACAATTTGGCAGTGGTGTATCCAGAGAGATATTTGGATATCAGCTACTTACCTACCAGGTAAACTAAATTTAGTGGCAGACACCAGGTCACGCAAATTTAATGAAAACACCGAATGGATGTTGAATAAAAAGTATTTGCTGATATTACAGCACGATATGGAACACCAGATATCGATCTATTCGCATCCAGGCTTAATCACCAGTTATCAAATTATGTTTCATGGGATCCAGACCCTGGGGGGCGACAGATGCGGCGACAGATGCATTCGCTGCATTCCCTCCTTTCTGCCTCATCAGTTGGGTATTAAGGAAAATACAGCATGACTCTGCGTCTGGTATTTTGGTAGTACCCGATTGGCCTACTCAACCATGGTTCCCAGTGATAATGAACATGATATTAGAACCATGTATCACCATCCCGAATAGACCAGACTTGTTGGTTCATCCCGTAACAAGGGATAGCCACCCATGCCATAACTATTTGAATTTATTAATTTGTAGAGTTTAAAAATACCTCTATTACAGCTGGGACTGACGGACCGAACAGTGAACATGATTTTGGTGGCCCATAGACAGTCCACCAAAAAACAGTATCTGGTCTATATCAGGAAGTGGGAGATGTATTGTCACAAAAACAGCATCACCTACAGAGAAATGAACATCCCGTCTGTTCTGGAATACCTGGCAGGCCTCCATTATGATGAGGGGCTCAGTTACAGTCCCATCAACTGCGCCAGAAGTGCCCTGTCAACTTATCTATGGCAAGGAACAGAGCGTCGCCCTGTTGGGACTCACCCACTTGTAACAAAACTTATGAGGGGAAATTTTAATACCAACCCCCCAAGAACCAGGTACTCTCAAATATGGGATGTGAGTATTGTCCTGAAGATGCTCAGGAATTGGTCTCGAGCAACAGCTCTGTCCCTACATAGACTGACATTAAAAACAGTCATGCTAATGGCATTGGTCACGGCACAAAGGGTACAGTCATTACATAAATTAAGACTGGACAACATGACTTCTTCGTCTGAAAACATTACGTTTCATATTTATGAATTAGTGAAACAGAACAGACAGGGATCAGCGGGCCTCAACATCGAATTTAGGTCGTACCTAACAGATGATCGTCTCTGTATAGTAAAACATTTGTCGTTATATATGGAGAAAACGAAAATCATCAGAGGCAATGAGAAGGCACTTTTAGTCAGCCATAAGCAACCACACAAAAAGTGTCAGTCTCAAGATGGCTGAAACAGGTTCAAACACAGGCTGGGGTGGATACTAATATTTTAAATCTCATTCCACCAGGGCTGCAGCTACATTGACAGCTATGCAGTTGGATGTACCAATGGACCAAATCCTCAAGGCAGCAGGATGGTCAGGGGAAAAAACATTCCAACTATTTTATCATAAACCAGTCATTAAACCTGGAACATTTGCAGAAACAATTTAAGTTCTGTAATTTAATTACCCCATAAATAGGGGCTATAATTTGTGTTAATCAATTTATGGATTTCAATGTTGGATTCATGTCTAAAATATGTTCCTCCTACAGTCATTGGCAGATGTGATGTATGGACTCGTTTCCACGGCATGAAATCACAGAGCTTTGAAATCTTCACGTAGTCACTCACGTGACTCCGAAGTAAAATAGTAAGATTAAACGAGAACTTACCAGTTCGAAGTTTGATCGTTATTTTATGAGGAGTACGTTGAGGGAATACGTGCCCTCCGCTCCCACCCATGATCATATACTCAACTGGTATTTCTTTCTCTAATCTTACTATGTTTAAGTCATTACAGTTATCTGTGATTTCACACTGCTGCTTTGAAGAATGACACGCATGCGTCCTGACGGGGTTCTTCATGTATTCCCTCAACGTACTCCTCATAAAATAATGATCAAACTTCGAACTGGTAAGTTCTCGTTTAATCTTACTATTTTCTCTCCAAAGATGCTGCCTGACCAGTTATATATTTCCAGTACTTTAGCTTTTATCATTATTCCTACTTTCTTGCTGTCCTACAACCTTTAAATGGCACACACATATATTTGAGAGTAATGTTGAAGAAACCTTGGTGTATTTCTGCTGTGATTGAGACTGAGGTGTCTACAGATGCCTCAATGTCCATTTAGTCTGTACATAACATTTATTTACAATCTGTCTTTCAGTCATTGAGATATAAAGCATTGAAAGAGGCTCTTCAGCCCACTGAGACTATACTAACCATCAACCAGCCATTTACAGCCTTCCTACATTCATCCCATATTTTATCCTCCCCACATTTTCAACTTCTCCATCAGATTTTACCATCCCTTGCACACTGGAAGCAATTTACAGTGGTGAATTGAGCTACCAACACACATATCTTTGGATAGACATAAAATGCTGGAGTAACTTAGCAGGACAGGCTGAAGATATGTGTATATATACGCACTGAGCTTTTCCTTTCTCTCTCTCGTTTGTCATATCATACTATGTTTGCATATTCTGGTGTGCTGCAGCAAGTAAGAGTTTCATTGTTGTATCTGGGACATATGACAATAAAACACTCTCGACTCTTGACTCTTGAGAAGAGTCTCGACCCAAAACATCACCCACTCCTTCGATCCAGAGATGCTGCCTGTCCCGCTGAGTTCCTCCAGCATTTTGTGTCTATCTTTGGTACCAGCACTTGCAGTTCCTTCCTCCACATATTTTTGAGATGTTGGAGAGAACTGGCACATCCTGAAGAAATACTCTCATGATCAAAGTGATCGCACTGACAGCACCCAAGACTAAGATTTAACCAGGATTCTGGTGCTGTGAAACAGCAGCTCTGCTGGATGTGCCACAATGCTGCCCTATGCGCTGTGCTTGCCTCTGAAATATTTGCTCACTCAAATATTTTCTTGCTTTGTCCACTGGGTGTTGTTAATAATGTTCTCTGACCCAACCAAAAAATGACCCCTGAAGTTAGACTTTATCATACATTAAAAGTGCCAAAGCTCTTTCACAGGAGTGCTGTCAAATACAATTTGAAAAGGAATAATGTAGGGGATATTGAAAAAGATGGGCAAAGAAGTATAGTGAAGGAAGGAACTGCAGATGCTGGTTTACACTGAAGATAGACACAAAATTCTGAAGTAACTCAGTGGGACAGGCAGCATCAAAGAAGTCCATTATTGAGGATCATTTTAAGGGATGTGAATGGGTGATAGGCTTTGGTAGGGGAATCTAGACATTAGGACATCTATGTTTCAAAGTGTTTAAAAGCCACTAAAAGGTAAAAAGTTGGCCTGGAATCTGTGCTGAAGTCTCTGGAGTGCTAGAGTGACGTCCTTCTGCATTGTGCTATCACTTTTCTAGAGAGAATTGCCGGCTCAGTGCAGGGGGGGTTCCACTGTTTTCTGGATTGCCTCAGCTATGGAAGACAGTGCATCTGATCTTTTGCTCTGACTCAGAACTAGGCTCGATGGCTGTTCTGTAAGTTGTTGAGTTGGGAGATGGGATACACTTCATATTTAGCCATTGCTGGCACTTCTAGCATTGTTCCTTTTGCTGAACAAGGTCACCAACTTTCAATAAGAAGATACATTTATTTACCTTTATTCAGCTGGACTTTTACATTTTAATTGAATAACGTGCATAGAGAGGTTGCTATCTGGAACATGTTGCCAAAGGAGCTGGTGGAATCCGATATGATTACTATATTGGATAGATTTTTAATAAGGCACTTATTAAATTAGGCAAAGCATAAAAGGTTACAGTCCTAATCGAAGCAACTGGCATTCCTATCGATGGGCATAAAGGTCAGCATGGGCATGATGGGCTGAATAGTCTGTTTTGTGCTGTATAATTCTATGATTAAACTGCAGTTTAATGCATTCTTAAATAAACATATGATTTATTTCAGGTATAATGTATTCAATCTTTAACTATTATCTTTTCTGAAGTTTCCAAATGTTTCTGAATCTTCAATTGATTTGTCATGGTACACCAGTCATTGAAGGTAGGCATGCAGGTGCAGCAGGCAGTAAAGAAAGCGAATGGTATGTTAGCTTTCATTGCAAAAGGATTTGAGTATAGGAGCAGGGAGGTTCTACTGCAGTTGTACAGGGTCTTGGTGAGACCACACCTGGAGTATTGCGTACAGTTTTGGTCTCCAAATCTGAGGAAGGGACATTATTGCCATAGAGGGAGTGCAGAGACGGTTCACCAGACTGATTCCTGGGATGTCAGGACTGTCTTATGAGGAAAGACTGGATAGACTTGGTTTATACTCTCTAGAATTTAGAAGATTGAGAGGGGATCTTATAGAAACTTACAAAATTCTTAAGGGGTTGGACAGGCTAGATGCAGGAAGATTGTTCCCGATGTTAGGGAAGTCCAGGACAAGGGGTCACAGCTTAAGGATAAGGGGGAAATCCTTTAAAACCGAGATGAGAAGAACTTTTTTTCATGCAGAGAGTGGTGAATCTCTGGAACTCTCTGCCACAGAGGGTAGTTGAGGCCAGTTCATTGGCTATATTTAAGAGGGAGTTAGACGTGGCCCTTGTGGCTAAGGGGATCAGGGGGTATGGAGAGAAGGCAGGTACGGGATACTGAGTTGGATGATCAGCCATGATCATATTGAATGGCGGTGCAGGCTCGAAGGGCCGAATGGCCTACTCCTGCACCTAATTTCTATGTTTCTATGTTTCTATGTTAAGGTTTATTTTGCTTCATACAATGGAATTTTTATGTTTGCGATTAATTAACTGCAGCTAAATGGGTTTTTAAGTAAATTTGTGTTATTCAATGTCTTTAAAATATTTAGTTGCCTTAATTATTTGTTTCTTTTCAACCACTTCCAAATGTTTTTGATTGACAATTGGAAAACGATGAAATGTCCATTGAACGAACAACTGCGTTTTGTGGAACAGAGGCAGCAGTGGGGTATCAAGATTATTTGGGAGCCATGGGGCCATTAAAGTTAGTGCGGCTTTGAAGCTAGTACACAAGTTTTGGTGCAAACCGTGAGCATAGTGTAGATCCAGCACAGCCCAGCCAGTACCTCATAACTTAGCATAAGAATTGTTGCAGATGCTGCAGCAAATTCCATAATAGGTTTGTCTGCTCCAGATGTCCTTTTGCACAGCAACCTGTCTGGTAACACTTTCTTCGTAGAGACCTGCACAGACTGGAGAAAATCATCAGTCATTTTCCACAAATTCCCTGCGGAATGCCCGCTGCACAGTTGATCGAAACCAAACCACCAACGTGCCAATCACTTTCATTGCATGAATTAGTCATGTATATTAGAGAAGGAATTGAATGAAAAATTATTGAACAGAGGTATGGATTTTTGTAATCAAATCTTCATGACAGGCATAGCACAATTTGTGGTTTTTATAATTTGATTTAATGCAGTAGGAAAATAAATATTTTGATAATTACATTATTAGGCTAATTTTGTTCCTTTAAAGCATCTTTATTGGGCAGCAAAGCTCTGGCAACAACAAATAAGGAGAGAATTCCTCTGTACTCTATTACTGGAATCTGTTAACACATGCACTTCAATTTCAAGGGTATAGTAAGTTAGCAAAGTAGTTAATGTTTTTCTTCTTCAATAGATTTTAACATCCGGCGAATTTATATACCATTGTGCAAAAATTAAGTTTTAAGAACCATATTTCCTGAATGGTTATTTGAAAGGTAATTTCCAATTTTCAGTTTTTAATAAAATTGGATTTCTGCCAATGTTTTGTTAAATGGATTAATGAATATTGAAGAGTTTAAAACCTCAAGGATCTTTGGTAATGGGTGTGAGTACTGCTAAGTCGCTAATTACTCAAGTAAGATGGTGTACCACATGTGCACTGTAACACAAGCTACGATTCTGCATACTAAACAGCCAGGAATAATAACGCAGATAGGAACATTCTTAAATTTGATGCACAAGCAAAGAATCACTGTTTTGGATAGTAGGAATCACTTATGCATCTTAAAAAGAAAGTGTTACACTTATATCTAAGTGAGGAAGAATGAAGAATTACAGTAACACTCGTATCCCAATATTGTGCCATTCTGAGCTCCCTATGAATGGCAGTGGAGAGCATGTAATTGTTCATTTTGTTTGATACATGTGCCAACACATATTTGATCATGCTTAAACTGATCAATTCTAATATCAGTCTGGGAGACATTTTGATTTTATAAACACTGACCTCCTTTAAAAAAAATATTGTTTTGTTTATAGAGACATTTAATGTTAACACAATATTAGACCAACTTAACATAGAAACATAGAAAATAGGTGCAGGAGGAGGCCATTCAGCCCTTCGAGCCAGCACAGCCATTCATTGTGATCATGTCACAATGAATGACTGTGATTGTCCCCTATCAATAACCCGTGCCTGCCTTCTCCCCATATGCCTTGACTCCACTAGCCCCTAGAGCTCTATCACTCTTTGTCAAAACTTGCAATGAACTGTGTGGCAGGGGAACTCCCTCTTCATTCTAAGACCCGTTCTGCATTGGGCCTTCTGAATCTATATGAGTGACTCCACCTAGTTTCTATTTTATATTCCACCTGTACAGAACTTGCCAGACAGGAATGTGGTAAAAGAAACAGTGACCTATTATTGTGCAGTCTGAACTGCTTGCAAAAAGGTGTCTCTCTTCCAGTGTCTGAAACTGAGTGTTTTCCACCAGTTTCTATTTATATTCCACCTGTAGAATTGTGAGGAATGTGGGGAATCTGCTGTGGTGGACGTTTATGTTAACTTTTATGTAGTTGTGTGTCTTGTTGCTTTTTTTAGTGTGGCTATATTGTTAATTACACATCACACTACGTTAATTGGTACACATAATAAAAGTCCTTTGGAACCTTTGAAACATTTGAATTGACTTTTAAAATCCGTGCAGAATTAACATCCTCTCTCTCTCTCTCTCTCTCTCTCCTCTCTCTCTCTCTCTCTCTCTCTCTCTCTCTCCTCTCTATCTCAACTCTCTCTCTCTCTACAAAATTCTCTCTCTCTCTCTCTCTCTCTCTCTCTCTCTCTCTCTCTCTCTCTCTCTCTCTCTCTCTCTCTCTCTCTCTCTCTCTCTCTCTCTCTCTCTCTCTCTCTCTCTCTCTCTCTCTCTCTCTCTCTCTCTCTCTCTCTCTCTCTCTCTCTGAAGCTCTCCTTGAAGCTAACTTTTGACTATCATTAGCAAACTTAAGAACCCTTGATATTGCTCAGTGAAAAGTTGTTTGACAACCTGCAGAAAAGCTTCCTTGGATGGATGAGTACATTCAGTGATGCTATACAAATGCAAGTTTTACTGTCAACATCTTATTAATGTCAACAGTTGAATTGTCTTTGCTGATGGTGGTTTAAATATAAGCTTTAAACAAATCCACAGGGGTATAGCCTTGGAATTGTAATTTTTCCGAGATGGTAGTCGAGTTGGCCATGGACTGCAGCAACAAAGATCATTTGAGATACCCATTGTCCACACAAGTGATTGGTCTTATACAATGCATGCAAATGGATTGGGAGCACAGGGTGAACCAGCCTGGTCATGGTAGGGAGAGGGGAGCCTAGACGTGGCCCAACATTGATGGGTAGATAGAGGTGCTGTGAATAGGACACAATATCTGGTGATATTTGGGGTATGTGTATTCTTTGGGACCAGGGACTTAAGGGGTTAGAATATAATTATTATTAAACATTTATTTCAGACTCAATGACCAGATAAAAATGGGGATAGTTCAAAGTGGTTGTGACTTGGGCTCCAAGAGATCATAGAGATCAGGAATGATGGTCAAACCCTGACATGTCCAAGGTGAATCATCACCTTAACCAACAGGTGTTCCAGTTCAGTTCAGCTCAGGGAATATTCAATAATGGCAGAATACCTGAATTAAACAGAACATTGCATACACAATGATTTCCTCCATTGCTTCAGAGGTGCAATGTTAAGACCATAAGACATTGGAGCAGAATTAGGACTTTCCACCCTTTGAAACTACTCCCCTCTTCAGTCATGGATAACTCACACTTGTGTGTGAATCATTGAAATGAAGCAAAATAACCCAGAAAAGGTGATGTGAAGAAGAGAATATGCCAGAGCTTGGTACAAACTACCTGAGTGAGTGGAGGAGGCAGGCTTTTTGAAATATCAAGATGAGAACTTGAATCGCCCAGGCATAGAAGGCCACAAACTAACTGTTAGTGGATAGCATCAGTATAGATAGGTACTTGTCGGTTGGCAAAAGGGCCGAAGGTCCTGTTTCTGAGCTGCATGACTCTAAACATTTGATAACATGTTAACTGTGGAAATAAAAGTAAAATGATTTTGCAAAATGCTGAAAGCAAGAGAGAAGTGTAAATCAATCTGCAGATCCTCTTTTGTAATGTTTAGCATGACCAGACATGTATCGTTTAGAGATTTCATGTGGAGTTACTGGAACATTCCACTCTTCATGTGCACCTCTTTAAATTTAGAGGAACACCTTTTCTGGCAGCTTACTTCACATCTTGCAGAGCTCAAATATACCACCTCTGAGATTAATTCCAACTCCAAAGCACTTTTGGGTTGAGTCCACAAGCTTTAAGATCCAGTAGCCAAGAGGATATGTCTCTTGTGTAAGAAGAAACTGCAGATGCTGGTTCAAACCAAAATAGACACAAAAGGCTGGAGTAACTCAGCGGGGCAGGCAGCATCTCTGGAGAGAAGGAATGGGTGACGTTTTGGGTTGAAACCCTTCTTCAGACATGTCTCTCTTTGGTTGTAATTCATAATTAATGCCAAGCCTACACCTTATAACCATATAACCATATAACAATTACAGCACGGAAACAGGCCTTCTCGGCCCTACAAGTCCGTGCCGACAAACATTTTTACCCCTTAGTCCCACCTGCCTGCACTCATACCATAACCCTCCATACCCTTCTCATCCATATGCCTATCCAATTTATTTTTAAATCATACAAACGAACCTGCCGCCACCACTTCCACTGGAAGCTCATTCCACACCGCTACCATTCTCTGAGTAACGAAGTTTCCGCTCATGTTACCCCTAAACATCTGTCCCTTAATTCTGAAGTCATGTCCTCTTGTTTGAATCTTCCCTATTCTCAAAGGGAAAAGCTTGTCCACGTCAACTCTGTCTATCCCTCTCATCATTTTAAAGACCTCTATCAAGTCCCCCCTTAACCTTCTGCGCTCCAGAGAATAAAGACCTAACTTATTCAACCTATCTCTGTAACTTAGTTGTTGAAACCCAGGAAACATTCTAGTAAATCTACAAAATTCCTGTACAAAATTCTTAGAGGGTGTGACAGGTTGGTTGATGTGGTGAGGATGTTTCCACTGGTTGATAGAATCTGGGGTCTAAGATCAAAAGAAATTTCAAGCAGAGAACAGAAAAAACCTTACAATCCTCCGTCCCAGAGAACACAATCTTTGAGTTCAATCAAAAATAGATTGTCAGATTTCTGAATAGTAAGAGGATCAAGGAATATGAGGATAAAGCAGGAACATGGTGTTAAGGTGCATTTGTTATATTCATGAGTAGCTAAATGGCCTTCTCCTGCTCCAATTTCTTATATTCTTTCTCTGAATATTTAATTCTCACTTCTGTTCTGTTATTCTTCCCCACACACATTCTCTCATAGTCTTTAAGAAGTTGGAAGATCCCTGGCCACTAATCAGGGAATTTCTTTTAACCACACAGGGATGACTGGTGAACAAGGTAATGCATCTAATGGAAAGCTCGCCACACGTCCAATGGAATCCAGAAAATGCTTTTGGTAAAATATTATTTGAGAGTAAGCTTGATGAATCTGCCATAAATCGAGGAACACATATTTGGTCATTATGGTGTTGCCAGTCATGGTGAGATTGTAAAAGGGACAGGATCCTTGTCCTGTTATACAGCACACTCTCTAGTGCTTGGGAGGGTAAATGAAGCCAGGCTGTGTCCCAGATCAAGTAACATCTGCAACTCATTCACTCTCTCGGCCAATATTTAGATTCAGCTCTCATATTTTGCCATGGAGTCATAGAATTACAGAGGCAGACAGCAGGGAAACAGGCTTAACTCTCATGCCAACCAAGGTTCTTAAGGGGTTGGACAGGCTAGATGCAGGAAGATTGCTCCCGATGTTGGGGAAGTCCAGGACAAGGGGTCACAGCTTAAGGATAAGGGGGAAATCCTTTAAAACCGAGATGAGAAGAACTTTTTTCACACAGAGAGTGGTGAATCTCTGGAACTCTCTGCCGCAGAGGGTAGTTGAGGCCAGTTCATTGGCTATATTTAAGAGGGTTAGATGTGGCCCTTGTGGCTAAGGGGATCAGAGGGTATGGAGAGAAGGCAGGTATGGGATACTGTGTTGGATGATCAGCCATGATCATATTGAATGGCGGTGCAGGCTCGAAGGGCCGAATGGCCTACTCCTGCACCTAATTTCTATGTTTCTATGTGCCCCACCTCAGGTCATCCCATTTGACTGCAGTTGGCCCATAACCCTCTAAACATTTCAAATCCAAGTACCTGTCCAAATTTCTTTTAAATGCTGTTATAGTACCTGCTTCAACTACCAGCTTGTTCTATATACGCACCAACCTCTGAGTGAAAAAAGTTGTCCATCAGATTCCTATGAAATCTTGCCTTTCTCACCTTAAACCTATTCAGATTCAGATTCAGATTTAGATTGTGGTTCTTGAATCCCGTACCCTGGGTAAAAGACTTTGCAGATTCACACTACCCGCTTCATAATTTCCCCACAGACATTGGGCAAAGGGAGAAACTTATCCTACTAATTATCTATCAATTGTTTTTCCCTCTGCCTAACCCCTTCTCATCTTTCCTTTCCCTGTGCACCTGTGTGCATGTGCACACATGCACTTGTGTGCCTTCCAAATAGACCACCAGTAACATTTATAACGATCATATAAGTAGGCACACAAATGCAGATACAAACATCTATAGATACTGTAAAACACGCACACACACACTTGGGACTTTCATCTAACTGCCTGTTAGTTTGCTGCAAAATCAGAGTTATGTTGAATGTAATTTTAACTGTAATAAATGAAGAGAGACAGGGCTGAAAACATAGATATTGAGCAAAACATTGAGTTTTCAGTCAGTCTGCTGTCAATCAGATTTTTAAATGATTTCCAATTCTCAAGTCAAGCAGTTGACAGGTTGCGGTTTTCTGATTGGGTTGTGTCAATACAGGTATCTGAAAAATGTCAGCTGAGGCTCACTCCTCTCAGTCAAAAGGCAGCAGTTTAACCCCCAGTCCACCATAAAGACCATCTCTGGTGAGGGAGTGCTGCACTGCCAGAGATGCTGCCTCTCAGGTGAGACCTCATGTGATGGTGTGAGCTGCTCATACAGTGGATGTAAAAGATCCTATGGAAGTAGGCTAACAAGAAGCGGGAAAAAAAATTCCTGTCTTTCCAGCCACAACCATTCTTCACTTCCCTTCTTGGTTCTTTCTGGCTAGCACAACAATCTAGCATTGTCAAAATGTTGCCATGCAGGAAGGAGTATTACTGAGATGACTAAATCATTCTGCATTCAATAGTGGTTAGATACTACAATATTTACAATATTTTTATTCATTGTCATTTGAACCTCAAATGAGGCTCAAACAAAATTCTGTTTCTACAGCCATACAAAAAGAAACAATTTCTACAAGACACACAAACAATTTAATTCACACAAACATCCATCACAGTGAATCTCCTCCTCACTGTGATGGAAGGCAAAGTATTTTCTCACCCCTATGTTCCATTCTTCTCCCGATGTTAAAGCCCCAGGCGGGCGATGGCAAGTCCCGTGGCCTTTAAGGCCGTGCCGGGTGATGTAAGGCCCTGCTCCGGGTCTTAATGTCTTAATGTGGGAGCCCCTGGCGGGCGTTGGCATGTCCTGCGGCCGTTAAAGCCGCGCCAGGCGAAGTACGGTCCCGCTCTGGGTCGTTCCATACCCCGCAACTCAGCCAGAAGAAGTTGTGTTGCGGGAGCTCCGAAAAGCGGTCTCCCACCAGGGACCCGCGAGCTCCCGAGGTCACCGTCCACTGGGCCTGCGACTGCAACAACATATAAAAGATATTTGGCCAGGAACATGGATAGGAAGGGATATGGCCCAAAGGCAGGCAGGCAGGACTAGTGCAGATGGGGCATCCCAGTCGGCATGGGGAAGTTAGTTTAGACAGAATCTAAATACTTCCCGCTAAGTGGAAGGTCAGACTTAAGTCCATGGCCACTAGAGTTAAAGAGTTAAAACTTATGATCTTAGCAGGGTTGAAACTTTATTTTCCTCGTCAGACTCCCAGTTCATGCTTCAAATATTCTGCACAATGTTCTATTTCTAGTGCACTTGTCAGGGTCCATTTGCTGCTAGTGACCTTGATGGGAACATCAGCGATAGTTGTGTTTTGCCCTTTGACCCAGGACGGTAAGAGAAAGCGGCCAAGTAATAAATTCCCATTAATTGTGAAGCAGGCATGTGACAGGAAAGACAGGCCCTTTATATTTTAATTCCAGCAATCAACTTTGAAATGGAGCTGTGGGTCGTGTCACTCTGCTAACTAACTGACCCAACCCCTCAGTGAGTTGGCCAGGTTAGCATAGACTGGAGGGGTAGCTCTGCAGTCCAGTCTCTAACCAGATGCTTGGCACAAACAGGTATGTGGAAAAGTCTTTATTATACAGTTAGACAGTGAAAAGGAGAGACAGCACAGAACACGTCCCTTTAACCCATTGAAATTGTATTGACCATCAACCAGCCATTTACACACATATTATGTTACAATTTGCATTTATACAGCATCTTTAACAACATGTCAGGTGCTTTGAAAAAGCTGGGCAGGTGAGGTGGATAGATTCCTTACATGGGGCGGGGGGGACTTTAAAAGTGGGGACAGGTTACTGAAAGCTTGGTTAGGACAAAAACAAACAGGAGCAGGTGTTGTTCATTGGATGACCTACAGTTTTTTTGTCCCTCTGGAAAATCATAAATTCAATGAGATTGCCCTGAGACCTGGCATAGGCCCGGCTGGCTGAATGGCCTCTATCTATGCATTGAGAGTAGATGGACAATTATCAGGTATTAGTTTCTTGCGGCACCAACTTCATTTTGGTTGGACTGGGCTCACATCTGGAAACAAACCAGTGTGTAATTGATTTTGAGCAGCTCACCCAAGGTAGCCTAGCCAAACAAAACTAAGGAACGAGTTCTGCTTTCGTGTTAGGGATATAAGCCAATAAATGGGAGGGTAGACCTGTGGAGTGAACCACAAAGAGCAGGATCAGCTACACCATCCATTCTGGTCATGAGCAACCAGATGTGTTGTCATTGCACAGGCTTTGTAAGGACAGAGGCATTGCTTGGTTAGGATACCATGGTCCATTAAGTTGAACTTCAATTGTCCCTGCAGTCAGTCACCCGAGACGACAGCAATGGGATTGCTGATTCATCGTAGCAATGTAGCTTCATCATTTTATCCAGAGCCAGTCATGCTATAGCAAGAACTTTGAGCATTATATATCCAAACACGCTCACATTCTGCATTTACCACATCACATATTTTGGCATTTGTAGGAAACAGATTAATTTGCAATATATTTCTCATATATATCTTGCTTAAAGATTAAAAGTGCATGCTGACTCACAGAACAATCCCATTCCCCAACTATTTTTTCTCGTTACCTATTCTCCCCACATTCTTATCAAATGTCCCCACAATCCATCATTAAATCGTACAATTAGATTTACATTCTAAAGGTTCTGCATATTCTGCACAATATTCTCAATTTACAATATTTACTGAAGCCAATTAACCTACAAACCTGTATGTCTTTTGAGTGTGGGAGGAAACCAGAGCACTTGAGGAAAACTCATGTGGTCACAGGGTGAACTTACAAATTCCATACAGACAGCACCTGTAGTCAGGATAGAACCCAGGTCTCTGGCGCTGCAAGGCAGCAACTCTAACACAGTGCCACCGTGACGCCCTTCAGGGAAGGAAATCTCCTCTTCTTGCCTAGCCTAGACTATAAGTAATTCGAGATCCACAGCGGCATAGCTGAATCTCAACTGCCTCTTGTGGAAATTTGGGATTGCTGGTAAATATCAACATTATGAGTTATGTCTGTATCTCACACACTAACAATTGGTTAGGGGGAAAAAAATAATGAGTTTTATGTGAAGAGTTAGTGGAGCGTTGGCTGCTTTACTACATGGAAGAGATGAACATAGATTATGTAAGTAACAACTCCAGTAAGAGATGGATATATTGCTGAGTAGAGAGAGATTGAGGGAGAGCAGGATAGCACAGAGTTTGGATTTCCGCAGCCATTAAGGAGTGGGCTGAATGATCATCTCAGCCCTTTGAACGCCAAAGGACTGTGATAGTAGTCTTATAATATTCAGATTAAATGCAATACTTACACAAATAGTGATTCTTTCTTGATCTGAAAGGTGAGCACTTCATGATACTGGTATGCACTGTAATGCCTCGGACACATAATCTAGTAAAGTGCTTCAGTGCAGTACTGAGGTCGGAGTGCATTGGCTTTTCGTGAGACATATTAACTGAGGCCCCACATGTTTGCTCAGGTGGATGTAAGTGATCCTCTGGTGCACTTTGAAGAACAGGATATTTTCTTCGGGTTGCAAATAATGTTTCTCCCTAAACCAAAACCAAGAAAATACAAATCATCTCATTGTTCATTCTTTGATGTAGAACCATTCTGTGCACAGAATTTGCACGGTGTCCAGATTTACTTAAGTACAGCAGTGACTGCCTTTTAAAAGAAATAATTATTTTGAAGTACTTTGGGAAACTAAACAATATGTTAAAGGTGCTATATAAATAGAAAAGCTATTTTCCTGCAAGAAAAGGTTATTTTTCCTGTGCAGAGTCATTTCCAAAGGAAATATCTAAGGTTACAGGCAAAATAGCCAAATGGAAGCAAAGGAGATTTCTTTTTCCTTGGTTGATTTGTCAGGACCTGGAATGTTTTTCCTACAAAGTTGGTGAAGAAGCTAATTCTCGAAATAACACTCAAAATGTTGAACAGGTTTATACGCAGGAGGAACTTACAGAGTAACGGATAAGAAGTAAAAATATGGAAAGAAGCAAATTCTCTCCTCAAAAAACTGGCATGGACATGACGGAAATAATGGCCTCCTTCCACATGGTATTTTTCCAATGTGGAGGTTCATATTTGGTTGTGGGGACCAAATCTAGCTGTCCCTCATTTAGTCCAATTAAAGTCAAAGGATCTGCATATGTGGGGGATAAATATGACCAGCGTCCAGTGATCAATTAATTCTATGGATGACAACATATGACCAAAACAAATTTCACATGTTTAATGCCTCGAAGTACATACCACTGTTGGAAGCATAGCAAGACCATCAAAATCAATGCAAAATCATGTAATGAAATTTCAGGCATGGGTTTTTATAGAAAAAATAATAATTCTTGATGCCCCAATCAGATTAGAACAGAAATACACCATTGCACTTCAGATGATAAATAGGAAACCATGGACATGGCTTTAATGGATAGTGACATTATCTAAATTCCTTTACACGTCGCATCTCTCTTCTAGTTTACTGAGAGTGGTCCAGCCAACTTGTTAGATCACATCCAATGCCTGTAGAATTGAAAACAGTCCGTGGTCGAGCATGGATCTGTAACTTTCACTTTGAAGCAGTTCACAGCTGTTAAATATATAGATGTGGGAGGGATTAGCTGAAGGAGATATGTGCTATTGATAAAAAGCCAACGAGAGGAATAAATGCATATTTTAATGATCAGTGCTTTAACTACACCTACATCTTTAGTTTTGTTCAGTTTATTTCCAACAAGAACACATGGAAGTCCATTTTTCAGTCTTCTTATAGAGAGGGGTTTCAGTTTGGTGAATGGAAAGGAGTGGGAAAATTATATAAAATATTGGGGAATGTTATAAACCTCCCCAACAAGCTGAAATTTAGGGGTTAATGCCAGGATATTTTATTAATGGCAAAATGTGTGTCATAAAGCACATGAAGTCAATGGAGCTGAACAGGAGGCCCAGTGAGGCTGAGGAGTGTAACCTGTCACATAACTCCATATCTCCACATTCACAATCTCTGATTTTATAACCTAGCAATCTCTGATTTTAAGTTAAGCACACACGAGGACTCCTATCACTGCCAACTTCACTTCTGCCACCTAGTCCCAGACTCCTCAAACAGCAGGGGATCATTTTCCTCGCTACTCGCACAGTCAGTTCTTTTTAATTTTATCTTCAGTCAAATCCCACTTTAACCTTCTAAATTCCAGGGAATGCAATACAAGTTATGAAATTATCCTTTCAAATTATCTTTCGGAGACAAGACTTGTGTGTGTGTGCGTGCGTGTGAGAGTGAGCATGCGTGCATGATTGCATGTAGGTTAGCGTATGTGTGTATCTGTGTGTATGGTGTATATGTCTGTGTGTATATATCCATGTATTTGTCCGTATTTGTGCATATTTTTATACGTTTGAATGTATGTATGCTCATACTGTACATGTGTGTGTACCTGAGAGTGTACATCTATGTACAACGTACCTGTGAATGTGAATGTGTGTGCATTTGTATCTGCGTGTCCGCATATCTGTGTGTGTGTGTGTGTGCCATGTGAGTGCGTGTGTAAACGTGTGAGTATGTGTGTGTATATGAGTGGCGAACCTACTGTGTGAGTGATGTGAGAGAAGTTGCAGAACAAAACAATTGTTTTTTATTCACTCCTAACGGCCTCTCACGTTTTATTTCTCTTGGAACCTTTTCTCCAGCAGTGGAATTGTCGATGCCCACATGTTAATAACAGCTTCTGAGCATCATTTTATTTTGGATCAGATGGTGCTAGAGATTCTGAAGAGCCGTGCATCTGTGAGATCTTATTGCAATTACAATGTGATTTGATTGTATGGGACATATGGTTCAATCATGCTGTATTAAAGCCCTTTTCTATCTGCTTAAGAATTAAATGCTTCTCATTTGAGAGACCGGCCATGCTGCACCGAAGGTTGGACAAAATCAAAATTTAATCACACGTTAGGTCAACATAGGTCATAGAAACTTTGCAGTATTTTAACCCTGGCATTATTCTTTCCAAAAAGGGAAAAAAAATGAAAGATTTACAAGGATCATTCAAAATGAAGGGGAAATGTTTTAAAATATATTTTCTCAACTCTTTTCAATGCCCAGAGCATCACACATACTGGCTTCCCCATCATGTAAGGTATGTACAGGAAGTATTACCTAAAGAAGGTTGCTAATATCATTAAAGATCACCAGCCTGGCCACACTCCCGCCTCACTGCTACTGTCAGCAAGAAGGTATAGGAGCCTAAGAACCATTATCTCCAGGTTCAAGAACACCTTCTTCCCATCAACTGTCAGTTTCTTGAACCACCCTTCACAGCCCTAACCACAATCCAACCTCAAGCACCTCAAACATATTGGACAACTATTGACTTTGCACGACTATGGTTGCTCTATTACTTGGTTTTTAAACTATCATGGTCTAGTTTAGAATAACTGGTGACTGGTAATTTTCTTTTTTTTTTCTTTCTTTCTTTCTTTCTTACTTTCTTTCTCTCTCTCTCTCTCTCTCTCTCTCTCTCTTTCTTCTCTCTTTCTCTCTCTCTCTCTTTCTTTCTTTCTTTCTCTCTCTCTCTCTCTCTCTCTTCTTCTCTCTCTTTCTCTCTCTCTCTCTTCTTTCTGGACCGAGATGAGAAAAACATTTTTCACACAGAGAGTGGTGAATCGCTGGAATTCTCTGCCACAGAATGTAGTTGAGGCCAGTTCATTGGCTATATTTAAGAGGGAGTTAAATGTGGCCCTTGTGGATTAATTGTTCCAGGTCATATCCAGTGACAAATAATCGCTCTTTGATTATTGGTCAAGGTCTGAAGCAGGGTCCCAACAGAAACATGTCCTCCAGGGATGCTGCCTGACCCGCAAAGGAACTCCAGCACTTTGTGTCTTTTTTATTATGAAGCATCATCAGCAGTTCCTTGTTTTGTTTCTGTGGCTCTTAACTCTTGACTTGACACTGGGATGGCATACATTATTTTTAAGTGAACTTCTCTCTCAGCCAGTGGTCATCAAGTTTAATAGAGGTCTGCTGTCACATGTTTGGCAAACATCCCATCAACTGCTCAGCAATTACTGAGGACATTATAATCTCTATCAGCTCCAAATGTGGAACCTCACCAATGTTGCTTCCAATGCAGGCAAAATACTTGAATGTGGGGTAGAATCCCTGCAGTCATCAATCACATTTGGATACGGTTCAAAATTATACATGGTCCTCCAATTACTTAAAATTTTTAACAAGCTAAATTGGAATCAATGGGGCAATAAGTTTAAAATTGACCATTGGATTCCTGCCCACTAGTGCTGGTGGACCAATCATTGGCAGAATTAAAGGGGTCATTACCAAATAGACTACTCACTCTACTCAGGCAGGCATTTCAATGTTACAGCCAAGATTTTGATTTTAATGTCTAGGAATGCATAATTTAACTGTCCATCTTAAACACCTCAGCCTTTCACCTTTGGGGTCATCAGTGCCTAGTGTCCTAAATAATAATAATAATAATAATAATAATAATAATAATAATAATAATAATAATAATAATAATAATATATTTTATTGTCATTGCACATAAGTGCAACGAGATTTGGGAATGCTGCATCCATCCATCATCATAACTTAAGTTTAGGTTTAGCTACCCCGAGAACATGGATTGTACAAAGAACATTACAACAGTAAAATAGTCAAAACAGACTAAAGTGCAGATGTGTCTGTGCGACGTGACCATCCGAGGGAGACAGTCCGTGGGGGTGGGGGGCACTCAGCAGGGCTGGTTCAGAGCAGCTCTGGGAAAGAAGCTGTTCTTGAGTCTGGAGGTGCGGGCGTAGAAGGCCTTGTAACGTCTGCCGGAGGGAACAGTCCATTACAAGGGTGTGAGTCTTTGTGAATGCTGACGGCCTTCCTGAGGCACCGTGTGCGGTAGATGCCCTCCAAGGCTGGTAGCTGTGTCCCAATGGTCTTTCACTTGTTGTTCTAATCTCTTTTCTCCTTACCCTGTTTGCTCCTTTATGCATCCCCTCAATCATCCCCTTTTGTATACCCAGTCTGGATCCAATTACTCCTACTTGCCCTCTCACCCTCGCATATTTCTTTATAACACAAAGGAGACCATTCGGCCCATTGTGGCTGTGCCAATTCTCAGAGAGGCTCATTCCCTGCTTATTTTCCTGCAACTTATTTTCTCTCACAAACCAACCAGATTTCCCACCCCACCTCCTCTCCCACATTCTCCTGCATCCAACTCAGTGGGTGAGGCAGCATCTCTGGAGAGAAGGAATGGGCGATGTTTCGGGTCGAGACCCTTCTTCAAACTACATTCTCTCTTTGTCCCGCCTCCTCCCCTGGCATCAGTCTGAAGAAGGGTCTCGACCCGAAATGTCACTAGTATCTTTGGTTAATCGCAACCTAGCCTTCTCAGATTTACAGGAAACAAACTGATACAACATCAATAGCTATTTTAGAAGAGATTTACAAATGTGAACGAGAGTTTCTTAACTTGTAGTAGCCTTAAATATTGAAACTGTGTACCCCGAACCTTGAACACCAATGGGAATAGTTTATTTCTATCCACCTTATCTGCACCTGTTAATCAATATACTTGTAAAACTCTGATTTTGGATGTGAGTGTATTTGTGTGTTTTTCTGTGATTCACATCTCCTCGAAAACACGACGCGCTAACGGTGAAATGTTTACATATTCCGATAGAGATTTACCTCATGATCTCATGAAGGCCCAGGACAGAAAGATCAGTATGGTAATTGGAAGGGGAGTTAAAACGTTTGTCAACCAGGGATGTAGTTGTGCTGCACTCTCAGCTGGATGCATCAGATCCCATAACACAATCTTGGATCCCAGTGGAATTCTTCCTGTTTTAATATTTATCTTCCTATTAGCACCAGTGGACATTATCACGTTCATGTTATGGTATTTCGCTGTGCACGCCTTTGCTGTCACACTTCCTGCATTACATCCAAATGTGTGTAAAACTTCCCAAGATCGTGAGAAAGGCAGGTCAGCAGCAAGATCTATTTTTGCCCCTGAATTTTCCCACTTCTGTTCCAACATGGTATGTTAGCATTCATAGCAAAAGGATTTGAGTATAGGAGCAGGGAGGTTCTACTGCAGTTGAACAGGGTCTTGGTGAGACCACACCTGGAGTATTGCGTACAGTTTTGATCTCCTAATCTGAGGAAAGACATTCTTGCCATAGAGGGAGTACAGAGAAGGTTCACCAGACTGATTCCTGGGATGGCAGGACTTTCATATCAAGAAAGACTGGATAGACTCGGCTTGCACTCGCTAGAATTTAGATGATTGAGGGGGGATCTTATAGAAACTTACAAAATTCTTAGGGGTTGGACAGGCTAGATACAGGAAGATTGTTCCCGATGTTGGGGAAGAGAGTGGTGAATCTGTGGAATTCTCTGCCACAGAAGGTAATTGAGGCCCAGTTCATTGGCTATATGTAAGAGGGAGTTAGATGTGGCCCTTGTGGCTAAGGGGATCAGGGGGTATGGAGAGAAGGCAGGTACAGGATACTGAGTTGGATGATCAGCCATGATCATATTGAATGGCGGTGCAGGCTCGAAGGGCCGAATGGCCTACTCCTGCACCTAATTTCTATGTTTCTATGTTTCTATATGAAGCTTAACATTTGGGGACACCTGAAGAACTGCAGCTAGCATCTCAACCACTGCCGCAGGGATCTTGTAGAATGTATTTTGTCTGATAACACAGAGTTAATGAGAAAAAGAGACCATTAAAACCTACACAGGGCAGCTAGTAATATATTCCTTGCTGGAAGATAAAAAGCATAACATTTGTTCTGTGGACTATATAGATAGTTTTCTGTGATTGCTTAAGGAGAAGGCATAAATATGTAGAAATGTTATATTTGAACAAGATCCCTCGGCATAGTTTTATTAAGGGATCTGCAGTCCGCACAGCTTAATAATACCAAATGATGAGTTACTAAAGATTAGCTGCAGCTACACTCTGTAAGGGCCCATTGAATATGTTTGCACAAGCACATACCTCTTTTCATCAAAACCGCAATCATTTAATTGGTTGCATTTAGCAGCATCCCATCCAGATTAAAATTACCTCGCTGGCAACAATGATTTCACTTTGATTGTCCTTTGACAGCCAACCTGTGTTCTGCCTGTACATGACAAATGCTCCATCCGTCAAAGTGAAATGCCACTTAACCCAGAAATAATAACTGTTTACTCCAATCCTGTAGGCCGCTTGAGAGTGCTTGCCTACAGAGATTGCTGATTGGTCATATATAACCTACCTCGTCAATTAGAACAAAATAGCTCCAAAGAGCACCTTCGGTCCTTCCGAGCACCGAGGTGAATAATGGCGATGGAAAAATAAAATTTTCTAAATCGGGATGAAATACGACAACAAAGCTCTGTCAGTGCTCCTCATAGCTCCTTCGGGGCCGGGGGAGAAGGGTGGAATGGAACAGCTGGTCACAGCATCAAGGTCAAAGGTCTGCTGACCATTCATGCAAACACCATAGCACTGGTTTCAATATATTTCTGGTCAATTTCAAGTGATGAATTGTGCGGGATCTAACTGGGTGTTAATTCTGTGCACAGCATGGACAGAGCCCACAAATAAACAAATTAAATCTAATTTTTAGGCGTGTGTCTTAATAATCACTTTGGGTAGGTTCAAAGTTTGTACAGGTCATTGTGTTCTGTAGCATAGACTTCTCTTTGTGGATTATGCTGGCTAGTAATATTCTCACCTCACATTCTCACATTGTATCCTCCATATTCTTACAACCCAGCAGCAGCAACATCCTGAATCTTTGCACTGCCCGCACCTCACATTCTTGCAATGTCTCACGGCGAGATTGCCAATTTAGTGTCAATTTGTGCTGTGGGCCTTTGTCAGATTGAGTCTGCCCAGAGTCATTTTATGCAGGAGTTTCCAGATAGGAGATTTCATCCCATCTATCTAAGGCTGGACATGAAATCAGGTCCCGAAAGTGAAAGGGCAGCATGCTGAAGTATTGCATGACTCAGTACTCCATGGGATCTTATCATCAAATGCAAAGCTGAAGTGGTTGTGGTTTGTGATTTCTTCCGCAGATGACTGTGTGAAACAGCTACTGGAAACAGACACCTGACCAGGCCACAATGGTGTTATTGCCGCAGTGTATTGAAGGCTCTATTCGATCAAGCTCAGTGTAAAGTGGGTGAAACAAGGCTGAAGTGGATTTTATGAGGCAAAGAGAAAAAGGTCGATAAATGTCAGGCTGAAATAGAAAGGAGCTGCAAACTCCCAGTTAGAATGGCTTTCTGTTAACTTAGGTTGCATCAAAGTAACACACCCTTGTTAGGAGGCTCTGAAGGTAACACTTTGACTCAGGATCTGAAGGTTGTGGATTCAGGTCTCATCAAAAAACTTGACTACAAAAATCTAGGCTGAGGGATTGCTGCTTTAGTGACCTGCTGTCTTTTGAATCAGACTCCGTTCTCGAATGAATGTAATGGAGGTACATTTGAATAAGACCAGATGTATCCTCTCTTGGTATATAGGTTCATATTTATTCTTCAAGTAATGCCACTTAAAAAGGATTTTCCCGTCACTCTCACATGGCCAACAGAGGTTTTAAAAAGCCCAATAGAAACCCAATAGAAGTGCAAAATTGCTCTTTGCTGTTTCTAACATTTGTATCCTAATTTAGTTGTATTTACTTTGGGCTAAAGCCCCTTGATTCTTCTGAATGGCTGGATCCTGATGACAACAAGGATATGCAGGAGGATTAGTAGCATGATAGCCGGCTGGGCTCAGCGCGGGACCACCTACCTAATACCAGATAGTTTAGTTTAGTTTAATTTATTGTCACATGTACCCAAGTATAGTGAAAAGCGTTTGTTGTGTAAAGAAGTCTCACCAACACATCGTGTCTTTACTAATAGTTTATTGATAGTTCACAAGCATTGCTGTTCTAGCTGTACGTGGTCTGTCACCGGAGCTAGAGAGAGAGAACTATGGGTGGGGAGGTTGCAATTATACATCTAATAAGGGGAGTGGTTAGTAGTGGTGAGGTCACTATGTTAAAGGTACATACACTAGTCATCTACAGTTGCATCCTAACCAGTCAACGGAAAGACGACACATGATTATAATTGAGCTATCCATACTGTCCGACACATGATGAAGGCAATAATGTATAGTTCAGGATAACGTTCAGTAAAGTTCGATTAAAGATAGTCTATTCCTGCAAGCTTTGTCTTAGTTTAGTTTAGTTTATTATTGCCATGTGTAGCTTGTTCCGTTTGCGATCAGTCAAATCATTCAATCATGAGTACAATAGATCCTCTTCCTTGATAGCACAACGAGAGTGACCATGCACCGCCTTGCAACTTCCCAATTTAAATTCTCTGAAAAGTCAGATTTTGGCCCAAGGAAATATTTTTACACTTAAAGTGCCCAGGGACTTGTCAGCATTGAATCAATCAATGAGGTGAGACAACCCCAGCATGATACCATCAGGGTCTTACACCGCGGTTGCATTGAGCTGCCACTCGTTCACCCTGCCACTGCAGGGCCCTCACCTAGACCACGACGTGTGACCATTACAAGCTTGTCTTCTGTTGCTTCCAGCAGCCGCTGCTCTATTTCAGTGCGTTGGGGACCCCCATGCCCCGCTTTCTGTGCCAATCACAGAACCTTAGGGTGCTTTCTGAGGACGTGGGGTGTGAGTTTGCAAACTGTTCGCAGTTGCTGACTTTCCCCTTAATCTTCCACCAGTGCCATCTTTAGTTTTAACATGACCTTCTGCTTCCAACATTCCATTGGACACTCAACACATCAATTGGCCCTCTTTCTTATTTTTATTTTCCTTGGGAAGAGGCAAACATGCCTGACCTGCCATGCATGTCTTCCTGCTCTGCATTTTACAACTCCTACATACTTTTGTCCATGTTCTCACTCTCTGCTTCCACTCACTTACTGTGTTAATCAGATATCCATTTGTTATTCACATGATCACCTCTCAGATACATTCTCTCTCCCCCACTGCCTCAGCTGCTTAAATCAAGATGAATGCTTCGGACAAAGACCCTGCATCGGAACTGAAGTATAGATGGGAGGTAGTTGGTAGAAGGAGATAAGGGGAAGGGGTGAGACATGAGCTGGCAAGTGATAGGGGGATCCAGGTGAGAATGGGTTGATGGAGTCTGGTGGGGAAGAGAGGGATGGAAATAGCGACAGAGGTGATAACCCTCAGTCCCACTGTAGGGTTCACTTTCAACCACTTTCCCCTCACAGATACTGCCTGATCTACTGAGCTCATCCAGCAGTTTATTTTTTTGCTCCATGTTCCAATATCTGCAATTCTTTGTGGCTCCATTTCCCTGCATCTTAACAACCTTCTTCTGCCTTGTTCTCAGTTGTGATAAAGAGTCGTCAATTTGAAACTCTGACTCTCCTTTCCTTCTTTCAATCATGTTCTGATTTGTATTTCCAACGTTTTTATTTTAGATTTCAGCATCTGCACTTTTGTTTTGATTTTCATCCATTGACCAGAAAATCAACTTATAGACTCAGCTGAACAAACATTGTTCTATCGCTCCAATACATTATTTATTTAAAATGAAAAGCGTTCAAATAGAATTAAAAACTGCAGCCCGACCTGCAGCGTCGCCCATTCATGACCGCTCTAGATTCTGCCTGACCCTCTTAGTTACTCCAGCGCTTTGCATTCCATGCAAGATTCCAGCATCTGCAGTTATTTTTGGGCTCTTATTTTCTTTTGCCTGTACGTTGGAAATAAATTATTAATTCTTGAAATCAGTCGGATAAGCCAAGTGGGCTCTGGGATGTAACAGTTCAGTTTGAAAAATCCCAAACTGTATTTAAATTAAAGTCTACCTCTCATTCTGGCCAATTGCACCACAAGGCGGTACATTACCCTCTAAAAGGCTAGGCTTCATACTCTGGAGAAATCGTGGGTCTTTAACCAATTAGACAAAAGTGCCTATTAGGATCAGATTGTTAACCCGGCTTCCCTTCCTGAACCTCATTTTAACAGGAAAGAAAAGGGCAAAGGGTTAAGGAAACATTATCCTCTTTATTTTGTAGGCCCACCTAGGTTGTAATTCAAGTCCATTAAAAATCAGAGCTGCAATTCAGATTTTCCATGTGGGAGACCTTCAAGTACATTTAAAAATCTCTGGCTTAACATTATGCAGGGGTGCCAATGGCTAGTCAAAACTTTCAGCACCATTCCATGAGAACAACAACCTGCTATTTCCGTTCCCTTTAACATGGCGCTTCCCAGGAACATTAACGAAACAACCAGTGCTGAGTTACATAAGGCATGAAGTCAGGTAATTGAATGCTTGGTTAAAGAGGTCAATATAAAAGGGAAGCTTAAAGGAGGGGAGAGATTTTGTGCGGGGAAGGGGGGGGGGATTCTTGGCAGTTGAAGGAACGACGTTAGAGCATTAGTTTGATGATGAAATCAAGTCCAAAGTTAGAGGAGAGGGCTTTAATGTGAACCGGGGAGATTATTAAGAAGAAATACTATGGGTTTTGGTTGGGTGAATCAGACACGTGCTAGCATGGGAGCTTTGTTAAAAACAATAAATCTTTTTTTAGATTAAAGCTTATTCCTGCCCTTAACGTTTTAATTAAAGACTATTTTTATATTGAGCAGGCATCATAAATTTCCAAACCTGAGGTGTCTTGAACAGCATAGTAGCTGTCAGCCTTCAGAACTTTCTATCCATCCTGCACACTGACCTTCCAGCAGCTATCATTAGTGAAGGGAACCCCACAGAGCAAGAAGATTCCTGAGAGCCCTAATGGAAGGAATGGTGCCTGAAGCAACAAAATCCCACCATTGATATGAGAAGCATTTAATTCCAATTATTGAAATGGGAGGCATAGGTTTGCAGTCTATACAGTGACGCTACATATTACTGATCCTATAAACGCCTAAATTCTAGGAAACAGTTATGACATTGTGAAAGACCATGCTGTGTATATTTGATTACTTTTTTCAATCACTTTACCGTGCATGTTATAGCACCTTAAAATTGTCCTGTTGGATTTCAAAAGATAGAGTGAAACTCCTGGGGAATTTATATTCTCTTGTTTTATCCTGGTCGGAGGGCCTCAACATACTGATCACAGGCAATGAAAAAGATGCATTTAAAACTGGAAACATCTTTTGGATAACATTAATTTTAATCTGAACTTTACAAATCATTTTTGTTTGTTTAATTTCTATCAAGGGTTGAGTGTTGGTGAACATTAGGCACCTCTTTAAAACCAGAATCAAAAGCAAAAAAAAACAGCAGATGCTGGAAATCTGAGATAAAAATAGGCGATGCTCAATGATTTCATAGGTCAGATAGCAACTGCGGAGAGAGAAGTAGGGTTGGCATTTGTGATCTTTCATACATCATTGAATGAAAAGTCACGAAGTTGAGAATTACATTCTCATTGCATGTTAGAAGGAGGCCCTTCATCCCACTGGGCCAGTGCCAGTTCCCAGCTATTCATCCCATTCCACCTCCTTATTTTCATGGAGCCAAGCAATAATTTTCCTCACATGCCCCCTTTGATTCTTTTTGCATTTACTCGTATTAAAGGGTAATGAATGGCAGTTAAGTAACCTGTCAACATATCTTTGGGATATGCAGTGCAACCCGAGCATCTGAAGAATGCCCACACAGTCACACAGAGAATATGTAAACTCCCTCCCTGCAGACGTATTATACTGTCCGACAATTTTGCTGGATCTGTGAGGTTGTGGAAATACTGTTGTGCCAACATGTTATACTAAACATTAACTTTCACACCTCATGGAAATCTCATGGAAACCTTGGGTTGCGGGCAAGGTTTCCTAAGTGGGACAGGGGCATAAGGGGCATAAGGAGCATTGGTCTCCAGAAGGTCTCCAGAGGGAGAAGAGGAAAGAGACTGCAGCCCTAAGATTTTTGCCTCCACCACAATGAGGAGGTGTTTGGAGGACTCCCTGTGGTGGATGTTAATTTGTGTTTATTGTTGTTTATTATTGTATTATTGTATGTATGACTGCAGGCACGAAATTTCGTTCAGACCGTAAGGTCTGAATGACAATAAAGGAATTCAATTCAATTCAAAATTCAATTCATTCAATTCAATTCAATTCAATTCAATTCAATTCAATTCAAAAAACTGTAATTTAGAACAGTATAGCACAGGAGCAGGCACTTCAACCTATGATGTCTGTACGAAGCATGATGCCCATGATGCCCACTGATCCCTTCTGCCAGCTCACAACTCATATTCTTCCAATCACAGCCTGCTCATGTGTCTGTCAAAATTGTAATTTATCTGCTTCCACCACCTCCCCTAGCAGCATGTTCCAGGCACGGTGCACTTACCATTTGCCGTGTAAAAAACTTGTTTTGTAAATCCTCTATAAACCTTCCCTCTTTCACCTCAAAAGCTACGCTTTCCAGTATATGATATTTTTATCCAGGGAAAGAAACTGGCTAATAGTCGACAGAAGGAACTGTAGATGCTGGTAGATGCAGGACCTTCTGGAGACCAATGCTCCTTATGCCCCTGTCCCACTTAGGAAACCTTGCCCGCGACCCAAGGTTTCCATGAGGTTTTGGTCACTTGCCGGAGGTTTTGGTCACTCTCCTGGAAAGCCTCGACCTGGATCGACCGAAGCGTGAGCTGCACATACCCACCGCGTGCACGCACGCACACACACACACACACACACACACACACACACACACACACACACACACACACACACACACACATCGCAAAGATGGGGGCCTTGGAGAGCGGAGGAGCACTGTCTGCGTGATGAAGAGGAAGGTAAACGGCTGCTACAGAGCGCAGTAAGTCCTTACCGTGGGGGGGGGGGGGGGGGGGGGGGGAGAATGGGAGGAGAAGGGGTGAGAAAAGGGGGGGGTGAAGGGGGGAGAGAAAAGAGAGGTTGAATGGGGGAGAGAAGGTGGGGAGAAGGAATGGAAACAGTTTTAAGAAGTTTAATAAAGTTTAGCGGGCATTTTACCCTCTGGCGGGTCTTCTAGGTCCTGAAAACTCCAATGAGCCAATGAGCCAAAATGATCGGTCAGCGAAGGAGATGGCCTTCGACTGCCTGTAAGTAAATAGCGACCCCACTCCACTGGCTTCGACCTATTTTTAGTCGAGTCCAGTTTTGATTTTGTTGAAACAATCGAAGCAACCTAAATGAAGCCTCGACCATGCGGAAACCACTTTCGACCATTAGGGAGAGTGACCAAAACCTCCGGCGACCTCATGGAAACCTTGGGTCACGGGCAAGGTCACCAGAGGTTTCTAAGTGTCCATTTGTTACTAAGTGGGACAGGGGCATAAGGGTCCTACCATTTACTATGTACTCTCTGATTAGGTTTGACCTTCCTTAGCACAACACATGGCACATGTCTGGATAAAACATTCATTCTTCTCCACAGATTCTGCTGGAACATTGAGTATTTCCACCATTTTCTGTTTTCATTTGATGTTTAAAACAGGTATAGTGTAAAGCGGTAGCTGAGTTGTGGAGCGGTGGCTGAAATATTTTGTCCATTTGTGAAGGCTTTTAGGCCTTAAGATCGAAGTGAGCTCACACACAAAAGCTGTCACACACAAACAGCACCTGAAAATTGCAACGTGATTCACACCCAGTTAGAGACCTTTTGAAGTTTAGTCGTGTTGTTACTGTATGTGGATAAGCAAATGTAAACTGACAACTGAGATCTATAAACTGCAAATGAGATGAATGTTGAATTAGATCATGTTAATGTTCAAAGAAAGAGTATTAGTTCGATTTTGGAGGGATCTCCCTTGCTCTTGTTGGAATACAGTCACCTGAATCGATGACTCAGACCTGAAGAAGGAGTCTGAAGAAGGATCCTGACTTGAAACATTACCTATCCATTATCCTCCAGGAATGCTGCTTGATCTGCTGCCACACCAGCACGTTGTGTGTTTTTTATATAAACCAGGATCTGCAGTTCCTTGTATCTACTGTATCCAGAACAAGTGGTCACAGTTTAAAGATAAAGGGGAAATCTTTTAAGACCGAGATGAGAAAAACATTTTTCACACAGAGAGTGGTGAATCTCTGGAATTCTCTGCCACAGAAGGTAGTTGAGGCCAGTTCATTGGCTATATTTAAGAGGGAGTTAGATGTGGCCCTTGTGGCTAAAGGGATCAGGGGGTATGGAGAGAAGGCAGGTACAGGATACTCAGCCATGATCATATTGAATGGCGGTGCAGGCTCGAAGGGCCGAATGGCCTACTCCTGCACCCATTTTCTATGTTTCTATGTTTCTCTGAAGAAGGTCACCTCTGACAGTATCGCACCACTCACTACTGAACTGCAGTGTCAGTGTATTCAAAGAAACTCTAAAGTGAGAGATAAATATCAATGAGGCCACTCATGCCTTTTTCACATAGCTCTGTGGAGTTATTTAATGCCACATTGGAAAACAGACCATTCTAAAGGCAGAACATATAGTGCCGCATTCACTCAGTTCTTCAGCAGCAGTAGAAGTATTTTAGAGCCGTTAATAGAACATATAACATAGAAAAGCACAGCACAGGAACAGGCCCTTCAGCCTACAATGTCCATGTCCGATGCCTAATTAAACACATCTCATCTACCTACACATGATCCATATCCCACTATTTCCTGTGTATTCACGTGCCTTTCTAAAATACTCCAACTATTATTCCACTATCATATAACTGCTTCCATCACATTCTAGCCAATCACCACTCTCTTATCAGTTATCCTGTCAGCCTCCAACACTCCAGCATAAGCAATCCCTCCCTTCACCACCTCCAGTTTCAATTCCAATTGGAATATTTTGGAGGGCCAAGAAACCAAGAACCAAGAATCTGATGTCTGTCCCACCTGTTCTCATGCCAATACCCTCTAATCTCAGCAGCAGTCCGTTAAAACCTCATCTGCCCCCTCTCCAAAGCCTCCACAGCCTTCCTGTAATGTCATGACCATAAATGCAATTACGACTGTTCTTTACAGTGCCACTTTCATGTCAATGCACATCTCGTATGTGTATGTGACAAATAAACTTGACTTGACTTGACTTGACTTGACTTGACATGAACCCACAAACTTCTGTATCAGAAGCTGGAGTACTATGCAATGGACCACAACCAACCCGACCCATTCCCTCTCCTGTAAAACCACATCTCAGCGCATCATGTACAGGGGATTCAGAGGTTGGGGTCAGATCAACCACAGAACTCTTGAATTTCATGCAACCCAGAGAAGGCCTGAGAGGAGAGCCAAGCAGCAATGGTAAAACACAAATTGGGCCGTGGAGTGCTTAATTTGAGCACCCCAAATTGAGTGATCAGGAGAAGGCTGGGCTGATTCATAGACACATAGAAATTAGGTGCAGGAGTAGGCCATTCGGCCCTTCGAGCCTGCACCGCCATTCAATATGATCATGGCTGATCATCCAACTCAGTATCCCGTACCTGCCTTCTCTCCATACCCCCTGATCCCCTTAGCCACAAGGGCCACATCTAACTCCATCTTAGGTCCAAAGTAGGCAGCCCTTTGTTTTGCTGTCCATTAAATGGAAGTAGGGATAATGAGTAGCTGGTAAACCCGACTCATGTGAGGGAGAGTCACGAACAAGGGTTGAAGCAGCAAAGTAAGGGGTCGTTCATTTAAACCTGAGTTCGGAAATCCTTTTCTCAGAGGTTAGGTAATTTCTGAAATTCTCTGCTGCTGAGGGTGGTGGAGGCAGTGGCGGACTGGCCAGGGTGTAATTTTGCTCGATGGCAAGTGGGCCCCTGATGAAGTGAGCCCCCTATATCAAGTGGGCCCCTGATGAAGTGGGCCCCCTTTGTCTCCTGGCAACCAATATTTTTAGACGCAGTCCGCCACTGGGTGGAGGTCAGATCATTAGGGTCAAGTCAGATAGAGGTTATTGCCACATGCATATGTATGGTGCGATACAGGTACAACAAAAATTTTGCTTGCAGCGGTATCGCAGGTTCTGGTTTAGGCTGTCCTTTTGTGACGAAACACGTGTTTAGTATGAGAGAGATCTCCAGTTCCAAAGTACATCACTGCCCAGTTGCTGGAAGAGAATCACTGACATGCCAATCTGCTACAGTACAGAGGTAGGCTACGGATCTCATCGAGTCCAATGGTAAATTGGCGAGTGTAAATTTTACTTCTGTGCAAATGTGAGTGGTGGAATCTGGATTGGGAATAGGGAATATTCGTGAGGAAAGGGGTTGCCCCATTTGTCACAAAGATTCAATGGGCTGACATGACCTCTCCCTACCTCAGGAAATATGGAAAATATGGAAATACACTCCCTTCTGGTGGTACAATCCTGTAAGTCTATTCCTCTGCCCTTTCTCCATGGCTGTGTAAATTATATATGTCGCTCATAGTTCTTTTCAAGGCGCTCGCTGATTGACTTTGTTTCATTGACTTTAAAGGCAGTCAGTTCAAGATCATAACTCTATACTTTTTTTCCTCATATCTTCCCTGTATATTTTGTACCTTGCTTTCAGTCTGTGCCTTCTGATCCTTAAACCACCAGCTATCGAGAACAGCTTCCCTCTGCCTTTTCTAAATCTACCATCATCATGTATATCTCCACCAATCTCCACAAAGTCTAAAGCTTTGTATCCCATATAGCATCTAATTTTCAGTAATAATTGAGTCCGATAGCTTATGGGAAAGGCCAATTATCTTTCTGCTGACTGAATAGCACTCGACAAAAGGTTTCCGCTGTACCTCGGTACTCGTGACAATAGACTAAACTAAACTGAACTGAACTGAATTGTGCTCCTCATTTCGTCCAATGTCCTTACGTTTGCCAAAGCAGGCAAAGGTTAGGAAGCTTGGCTGAAGAGGGAAATTGAGGCGTTGTTTCAAAAACAAGAAGGATGCATGGGACAGGTATAGGCAACTGGGATCAAGTGCATCCCTGGAGGAGTTTCGGGAACTAAGGAGTAAACTGAAAAAGGAGATCAGAGGGGCAAAAAAGGGCCACGAGATAGCTCTGGTGGGTAGCATTAAGGACAATCCCAAAAGATTTTATAAATACATAATGGGGAAAAGGGTAACTAGAGAGAGAGTGGGACCTCTCAAGAATCAAAACAGTCACCTCTGTGCGGAGCCATGGGAGATGGGCAAGGTCGTGAATGGATATTTCTCCTCTGTATTTACAGAGGAGAAAGACAGTAGGACAGAGGAACTTGGGGAAAGACTGCGTTGTGAGAGCAGTCAGCGTTACCATCGAAGAAGTACTGAAGGTACTGTTATGTATGAAGGTAGACAAATCTCCAGGGCCTGGTCAGATATATCCGAGGACATTGCGGGAAACTAGAGAGGAAATTGCAGGAGCCCGGGTTGAAATTTATGAGTCGTCCTTAAATACAGGAGAGGTGCCGGAAAACTGGAGGGTGGCAAATGTTGTGCCTCTTTTCAAAAAGGGCTGCAGCGAAAATGCTGGGAATTATAGGCCGGTGAGCTGAACATCTGTAGTTGGAAAGTTACTAGAGAGTTTTCTGAGGTTATACAGGCATTTGGATGGGCATTTACTAATTAGGGATAGTCAGCATGGTTTTGTACGTGCAAGGTCATGGGAGGATTGATTTTGTTGAAGACGTGACCAAAATGATCAATGAGGGCAGAGCTGAGGATGTTGTGTACATGGATTTCAGTACGGCATTTGACAAGGTTCTGCATTGTTGGCTGCTCTGGAATGTTAGATCGCATGGGATACAAGGAGATAGCTGAATGGATAGCAAATTGGCTCCATGGAAGGAAGCAGAGGGAGGTGGTGGAAGGTTGCTTGGTGAGCTGGTGAGTCCGCATTTAGAATATTGTGTTCAGTTTTGGGCACCATATTATAGGAAATATATTGTCAAGCTTGAAAGGGTTCAGAAAAGATTTATGAAAAGGTTGCCAGGACTAGAGCGTGTGAGCTATAGGGAGGGGTTGAGTAGGCTGGGTCTCTATTCCTTGGAGTGCAGGTGGATGAGGGGGGATCTTATAGAGGTGTACAAAATCATGAAAGGAATAGATCGGGTAGATGCACAGACCCAACTCAACACAAATTCAACGAACCCCCCCCACCCCACTTCTCACCCACTATCGTAGAATATGGAACATCATAGCGCAGGAACAGGACGTTCAGCATTCGGCCCACAATGTCTATGCCAAACATGATACCAAGAACAACTCTTTTCTGCCTGCAAATAACCCAATTCATCCATTCCAAAAATATCCTTATGCCTAATCAAAATACTACTATTGCATCTGTCTCAAACTTCACCCTCAACAACATGTCCCAAGCAATCACCATGCTCTGTGTAAAAAAAACATGCTCTGCACATCCTCTTTAAACATTTCCCCTCTCATCGTAAAACAATGCCATTTCGTTTTTGATATTTCATGTTGGAAAAAAGGTTGTGACAAAAGGTTTATGCCTCTCATGATTTTATATAATTATATCAGGTCTCTCCTCCACCATTCTGGAGAACACAATCCAAGTTTGTCCGACCTCTCCTAATAGAACTAATACCCAGTCATCATTCTAGTAAACCTCTGCACATCTTTCCTGTAATGGGGTGACTAGAACTGCATGGAATATTTAAAAGTCCTATAAAACTGCATCATGACTTCTTGACACTTATACTGAATGCCCCGACCAATGAAGGCAAATATGTCACATCCCTTCCTTACCATCTATACTATTATTAAAACTCTAATCTTGACCACTTCCTGTCTACGTTGTAAATACATTTTTGAAAAACACTACCGTGTAGCACTATGATATTTTTCGCCATCTTACTCTCCTCTCCTCCAACCGCCCCAAGTTTTTTCCGATGTGAAATAATAAAAAAGTTATGAATGTTTAAAAAATCGTGAGATCAGCAGATTGGTCTTCTCGCCTGTCAGTCACCGTGATGATGGTAACGCCCCTTCCAGGGGGCCAGGAGAATAAATCCCCGGAGGCCGGACGTGAGTCAGTCACCCCGGAAGACCGTGAGTGAGAGTTGAGTCCAGAACTGTGAGTCTACGCTGTGAGTGAACTGAACTGTGTGTCTGCACTGTGCATGAAGTGAATTGTTCGTCTGCACTGTGCTGCTTGAATTGAGTGTTGCTCTCATGCTCTCACTGCGAAATTCCGGCTCAGGGGAGAGGCAACGCTCAACCGCGTGAGTAGATTCAAGAGAGTTTTACTGTCATATATATGTGTGTGTGTGAGTGTGTGAGAGTGTGTGATGGATGGTGTGAGTGTGTGTGAGAGATGGTGTTTGTGTGAGATGGTGGGTGTGTGTGTGAGGTGGAGGGTGTGTGTGTGTGTGTGATGGAGGCTGTGTATGTGAGTGTGTGTGTGAGAAGGAGTGTGTGTGTGTGTGTTTGAGGGGTGTGGTGTGTGTGTCTGTGTATGCGTGAAATGGAGTGTGTGTGTGATGGAGGGTGTGTGCGTGAGCCTACCAGCCATGAGTGAGTCAACTGTCAGCCCACCAGCCGTGAGTGAGTCCACTACCAGCCCACCAGCTGTGAGTGAGTCAACTGCCAGCCCACCAGCCATGAGTGACTGAGCTGCCAGCCCACCAGGCCTCAGTGACTGAGCTGCCAGCCCACCAGGCCCGAGTGACTGAGCTGCCAGCCCAACAGGCCCGAGTGACTGAGCTGCCACCCCACAGTGACTGAGCTGCCAGCCCACCAGGCCTGATTGACTGAGCTGCCAGCCCACAGTGACTGAGCTGCCAGTCACCAGGCCCGAGTGACTGAGCTGCCAGCCCATCAGGTCTGAGTGACTGAGCTGCCAGCCCACCAGGCCTTAGGGAATGAGCTGCCAGCACAATAATCCATTCAGCCCACAATGACCATACTAGCCCTCTGGAAAGCAGTCCCTTCGGCCCACGACACCCATACTAGCTCCAGAAAGCCCCCCATCTCCCCCCCCCCCCCCCCATTGGCCATCAGTATTGGAATTGGTGGAGAGGTGGAATATTGCATTGGGGGACCAGCCCTCCCATGTGAACATGGGACCTAACAGGTCCGACTTAGTCTAGTTATATCTATTTGTGTTGCCACTTTCGGTATGTATAGACTTGGACCCCCAAGTTCCCTCTGTACATAATGCTGTTAAAAATCTTTCCATTAATAGTATATTGCCCTTATTTTCAACTGCCTCGAGATCAAGTGCATAATCTCACACCTGCTTGGATTAAACTATACTATATCTGCCATTTTTCCGTCCATCTCTGTAGTTAATCAAAAATCCCACTATAGATTTTGACAGCCTTCCTCACAGTCTGTGACCACAGTCTGTGCAATCATGGCATCACCTGCAACTTACTGACTAACCCATCGATGTTAACATCACCCTGTAGAACTACAAGGGTCGCAGATCTCCAGCCTGAATATCATCCTTCCTGCAACCCTCTGCCCTCTATCAGTAAGCCAGTTTCAAAGATCATACGACCAAGTCATCGTGAATCTTGGGCATCTTAATCTTCTGGATTAGCCTACCATGTGAGATGCTACCAATTTCCCCTGCAACATCCCCGACCTCACCCTTATCGATCACTTTCATCACCTCCTCAAAAAAACATTTCAAGTTTAGCATTAGCAGCATTAGTTAATCTCCAGTTCTCTAGGACCTTGCCTGTAGCCAGAAAAAAATGCAACGTTCTTTGTCAAGGCTTCCGTTATCTCCTCTCTTGTCTCTCTCCATAACCTGGGATAGACCCCAACAGGCCCTGGCGATTTATACACTTGACCGCTCTTCAAGAACCTCAAACCCTCCTCGTTCTTAATCTGAGCCTTTGAATATTAGTATTCTCCATACTGATCTTACTGTCCTCCATGACCTTCTCATGTGAAAAGAGATTAAAAGCACTTATTTGGTACCTTGCCTACATCCCCTGATTTCAAGCACAAATTCCCTCCTTTATCCTTGTGGTTCTACCTTCTCCCTGGTTACCCTCTTGTTTGTAACGTAGCTATAAAAAGCCTTGGGATTTTCTTTAATTTGATGTGCCTAAGTGTTTTTTTGGCCCCTTTTGGCCCCTTTAGTTGCCCGTTTGATTTTTTTCCTCTTTGGGGACTCTTTGAATCCTAGAACCGCTTGCACTTCTGTACGTAGACCTCACGCATACTGTCATGACTTGCTCTATCTTCCTCTGCAGCCTATTCCCAACCCCAAACCACCAAACCTGTTAAATTCACCTCTCTCTCATGGAATCATAGTTATAGTCATACAGTATGGTCCTTGGAACATTAAGTTCACAGTGACTATCAACCATCCATTTAAACTAATCTTACGTTAAACCAATGCACCAGATTCTCAACAGCTCCCTTGATATTCTACCACTCACTTACACACCACAGGCAATTTATATCAACAAACTGCGAGAGGAAACCAGAGCACCCAAGGGAAACCATGCAGTCACAAAGAGAATATGCAACCTCCAAGCAGACAGAACCTGAAGTCAAGATGAACCCAGGTTTCTGGTGCTCTGAGGCAGCTGTTCTACCAGCTGACCCACCTGAGCACCATCCTTCAAAATCCTTCTTAAATCCCAGAATTTAACCAAATGTCCTGCTTTGGATTGATGAAAATTTGACCAATGAAGGGCTTTGAGATAGCTTTGCTCCATTAAAAACACGAAATAAATTCAAGTAGTAATAATGTCCTTCTTGGCCTGCAAGCATCATGGCACATTGGTAGCTTAGCAACTCCCTAACAGTTTAATGCATGATCACTCTCATGTTGTCCAATCCAATCCAACTTTATTTGTTAAGCACTTTAAGACAACCAATGTTGACCAAAGTGCTGTACAGAAGAATAAACAAGACATCATAAACAGACACCATAACAGCTCACATAAAGCGCAAAAATTACATATGAAATACAACAATAAATTAAAAGACATAAAACATGAGTAAAAATAATAACCACGCACAAAATAAAAATTAAATCATATGAAATAGGTGCAGGAGTAGGCCAACAATAAATTCAATATGAATGGATCATCCAACTCAGTAAAACATGATTCCCTTAGCCACAAGGGCCAATCTAACTCCCTCTTAAATATAGCCAATGAACTGGCCTCAACTACCCTCAACTACCCTCTATAAATAAAGTCGACATCTTACTGGGTATCAAAGGCCACGGAGAAGAGATGGGTTTTAAGAAGTGATTTAAAAACAGACAGAGAAGAGGCCTGTTTAATGTGGAGAGGCAGATCGTTCCATAATTTGGGTGCCGACACAGCAAAGGCACGGTCCCCTCTGAGCTTCCGCTTAGTTTTAGGCCCACTCAGGAGCAGCTGATTATCTGACCTGAGAGAGCGGGCGGGTGTATAAGGGTGTAGAAGCTCAGATAGGTAGGGCGGGGCAAGACCATTTAGGGATTTAAAAGCAAATAAAAGAATTTTAAAATGGATCCTAAACTGAATAGGCAACCAGTGAAGTGAGGCTAAAATGTGCGAAGCCAGTGAAGTGAGGCTAAATTGTGGGCTTGAATCTGAGATGTAATCACTTCAGATCTTCCATTTCACTGCCCTGTACCGGATAATGGCACTTCAGTATGTAATATGATAAACAGCCAAAATGTTCCAATATAAATCTAGCCAAACAAAATCTTCTGGTGTGTTACGTTCCATCACATTGAAGGCGCATAGATATGTGGGTAAAATGAATTGCATTTCCAAACATTTCCCAATGCCAAGTAGGCTTTGGTTGATTCTTTTTATAAATTAGACATTAATGTTTAGACATGAGGGTTTAATTAAAACCTGAGGAGTGAAATGTAAATGTGCGCATGGAAATATCAGAAATGTTATGTATTAACATAATTCTGTGCAGGCACTCAGCCAGCAAAGTCTCCTGGCACCCATTGGCTCATTCTTTACTGCACTTAAGCCAATAATAAATATCACTGGAACAAAAATGACTCTCGCGCACAAAGGGGAAATGATGGTGGTACTTTTGACATTTCAGAAGCTGTAAGTTTTCCTGGAATGTGCAATAGATGATTTGGCAATATTAAACATCATGGGACGCTGTTTACCTGCTTTGTCTATTTCAATGAGGAAACAGCATATGTGTGATTTAAGTAAGGCTTGGAAAGGTTATACTCTTAACTGACGCTCTCCCCACATAAAAACTTATGCACGCACACACATACACACACACACGCGCAAACACACACGCAAACTTCCAAACACACGCGCATACAACAGACACTCACCTACACACACATGTAATCACAACAATATGCTCTCTCATAAATACTTATGCCTAAGCATGCACAGAAAATTAAGCAAACTAATCCTTAAAAGCATCCTTGATCTACTTCTTAGGCAGCCCCTTGGAGTCAAGAATCACTTGTTTCCATTCTGGTTAATAATGAAACCTCAGGACTCGTCCACAAATGAGGTACGGAGTTCCTGAAGGAGTAGGGGAGTAGATAGTTTGTGAGGAGGTACACTTCATCCACCATTTGTGTAGGTTTTCTGTATTTTCCTGATGCATGGACTTGAGGTTCGTAATAATGTCCCTAAAGCTCACACTTTGCATTGAGTGAGTTAGTGAGGATGTTGCACTTCTTCAAGGAGTTATTGAGCATCATCACACAGTGCATTCAGCCCACCAGGTCCATGCTGACTAGTGGGCACCCATCTGTGCTAATCCCATTGTCTAGTATTTGCCATATAGCCTTCAATGCCAAGGAGTTTCAGTGTTTGTTTCAGAACTTTTTAAAAGCTGTCAGTGCCTCTGGTCCCATCACACTCTGAGCACATTCCAAATACTCACCGCTCTCTGGGTGAAAAACTTCCCCCTCAAAACTCACCAACACACTTTTTTCTAAATATACGTCCTCTAGCTTTATCTACCCCTGAAATAGAACAGTAGAGTACATAACAGTGAGAGAGGGTGTTGCAGAATTTGTGTCGGAGCGAGGAGGAGAACTTCTTCAAAGTAGGCATACTTTGAGGAGATTTCGCAGTGGAGCAGACAAAATGTGTAGGAAGGAATTGCAGATGTTGGCTCACACTGAAGCTAGACATAAAAAGCTGGAATAACTCAGCGGGTCTGACCCTTTCTCATTGCACCCCCTCTGTGATTTCTCTTGCTCTCTGGCTAATCGCTGCTTTTAACATATCTTTCATTAATTTGTTCTTTATAAGCATCATTGTCTTTATAAGCTTAGTAATCTCATCACAACACAGGGCATGGAACTTCTTTGAGCAGCTTCTTTGTGAGTCTCAGGTTTGCAAACAACGTGGCCTGTACAACAGAGCCAACTGAGTGGAACTAAACTTTAAAGGCCCTCTGGAGTCACCTCAGTTGGAGCTTCGTGGTGGCGGTCATGGTAATGACATTTATGAGATTCTGTGGGTTTATTCTCCTCTTCTCAAATATGGCACCATGAAATTGTGGAACTATGACAAGTTCTTCAATGCTGAGTATTTTACAAATTTCACCCGGAATATCAAATGCTCCCAGGACCTTAGCGAGTCAAGCAGTATCTCTGGAGAAACGGAATAGGTGACTTTTTGGGTTGAGACCCTTCTTCAGACTGAAATAAGGGGAGAGGGAAACAAGAGATATTGAAGGTACATAAAACAAATTAATGAAAGATATGTTGAAAGCAGCGATGAGCAAGAGAGCAAGAGGAATCACAGAGGGGGTGTAGTGAGAAAGGATCAGGCCCGCTGAGTTATTCCAGCTTTTTACGTCTATTCTCGGTGTGAACCAGCATCTGCAGTTCCTTCCTACACATTCTGTCTGCTCCACTGCAAAATCTCCTCAAAGCCTGACTACTTTGAAGAAGTTCTCCTCCCCTCTCCGACACGAGTTCTGCAACATCCCCTCTCGCTGTTCCTGTACGCTACGGTTCTATTTCAGGGGCAGATAAAGCTAGAGGCCATATTTTTTAGAAAAAGGTGTGTTAGTGGGTTTTGAGGGGGAACTTTTTCACCCAGAGAGCGGTGAGTATTTGGAATGCACTCATAGTGTGATGGAACCAGAGGCACTGACAGCTTTGAAAAAGTGCTGAAACAAACACTGAAACTCCTTTGGCATTGAAGGCTACATGCCAAGTGCTGAACAATGGAATTAGTACAGATGGGTGCCCACTAGTCAGCATGGACCTGATGGGCCGAATGCACTGTGTCCATGCTGCATGACTCCTTGACATGAAATAAATGCACACAGACTCACAAACACACAAACGCATATAGACACACACACACAGCCACACGCACACACTTACTTTTTGAATATCAGATAAGATTGTGCAGTCACAAAAAAACAATTTCAGAAATATGCACTTGAGGTACTCAGAAATAAGAAGTACTTGCAATTAAGGTATAGTTACTTTAGCAGCAATGTTTATGCAAGTCAAAGTTTAATAAAGTAGCATAAAAGCATATTCCAACAGATTTATTTAACATCATAAAATGTCTATTAAATAAGTGCTAAGCAAATCCATTAAGGGATTTAAATCATCACTGTAGATTTTCATCTGGTGTCTTCAAGTAGAAATTAACTGCCACTGCTTTGTTTGCACTCCCCTTTATTCCGCCTGTCTTGAAATCCTCTTTATGGGGAACAGCTGCCATCTCCAAACTGATTAACAGATAGGCAAGTACAGCAAACCCAGTTTATGGCCCACATCAGGTTTAGTTCACAAATCACAAGCTTCAAAAGACCAGAACACACATAAAACAATCCGTACACAAAACCATTAGATTAAAAGCATATTAATGCTTAGGAAGAGTTAATATTACCACATTAATGAAATTTCCTTTCCCGCTACCATTCATTGCAATTATGCGTGACGTGAAATTTATTTCTATTGCTGGCGCCATAGTGTATATATACTATGAGGTTTGTGTTATAAATAAAATTATTGTGAAACATGGCATTAACCATATGGCAATCTCGCTGGAGTCTCCTGAGTTTGCACTGTAATCTAATGGAGTTGGATAGAATTGCTGCTGTTATCATTTGTTCTGATCATCCACTTTGGAGTATTTACTTAGCAAAGAAAAAAGGCTTTTGATCAGCTCCCAATGAGGAATAAACACATCAGAAAAATCTCCTGAAATCCACTTATTTTTCTCTCGCTATGCTGGAACAACAGGAACTGTCTCAGGTTTAGTATCGGTGCCTGATTAGCCACGATCAAGGTCTTTTTTGTGGAATGGATTCATTGTAATAAATAGGTGCACCCCAGAAGTGCTTGTTGCCGCGCTGTATAACTCTGAGCACCTATGACTGCCTCTCCATGGCAAAGTCAAGGTTAGTTTATAAATTAATGATGTTGTTTATTGATTTTCTATTAACCATTATTTAGCCAGTCTGAAGAAGTGTTCCGACCCAAAACATTATCTTTCCATTCCCTTCCCAGATGTTGCCTGACACACTGAGTTCCTTCAGTAGTTTGTGTTTTACTCAAGATTCCAGCATATGCAGTCTCGAGTGCAACTGGCTACTGTGTGCTGGTCCAATGGAGGTCCACTAAAATCATTCATGATATAAAGCCTAGGCTTCACAGCTCCAGTGACCTGCCTGCTGTTATTGTGTAGTTTGCATATTCTCCTGGTAAACGTGTGGGTTTCCTCTCGTGTTTCTGGTTTAATCCCACATCCATATGCGTCTGTCCCACTTGGGAAACCTGAACGGAAACCTCTGGAGACTTTGTGCCCCACCCAAGGTTTCCGTGCGGTTCCCGGAGGTTTTTGTCAGTCTCCCTACCTGCTTCCACTACTTGCAACCTCCGGCAACAACCTGCAACCTCCGGGAACCGCACAGAAACCTTGAGTGGGGCGCAAAGTCTCCAGAGGTTTCCGTTCAGGTTTCCTAAGTGGGACAGGGGCATAAAGATCTGTGGGTCGGTAGTTAGTCACTGTAACTAGCCCCCAAAGTAGATGGGATAGAAATATGTGTAGAATTGGTTACTGGGGTGGGTTACATTGTTAGCCAACATTGACTCTATGTGTTGAATAGCCTCTTTTTAAATGATTGAATGTCCAAAGTAAATAGAAATATGGAAAAAAAAACAAGGGTGTTTGATCAAGCCCTTCACAACTTCACACCTCCAGCCAGCCCACACTATGTCTACCCCCAATCTATCTGTTTCAATAGAGGTGGTGCTTCAGGGGGGAACAACCTATCCTCTCTCAGAAGGAAATTGAGGGATATGGATTATGTGCAGGCAGCTAAGATTTGGTCTTGGGGTCATGTTTAGTACACTCATTGTGGGCAGAAGGTCCTGTTCTTGCACTGATCTGTTTAATGTTGAATGTCCATCTTTTACACAATGTAATGAGGTTGGCTGACATAATTTAATGGTCTTCCAGATTTAAGAGTGTTGGGGAATATTGAGGAGTTATAGAATTATGTAGATCAGAAATATTTACAAAAATAAGTACCAATCTTCAAAATGGCAATACAACCTGTTCATATGTTAACTTGCAAGGTTACTTTAAGGCCATTGAAACTATTTATTGGGTGTGGAACATTTAATCAGTACTACTGTGAACAATAAATGAATGTGCATGTTAATCGGACCTTATTGAAACCTCAATGATGGGATCTTGTGAAACATTAAGTTGCCAATTTCATGTAAAAAGATATAACATGATCACATATTTTCCATTAAATGCACAGTTTATCTTAATATTCTGCTGTTTATGTCTCCAGGGAGCCTTCTCTCAATACTGTAACAATAGAGGCATACTGTACATAGGTTCCAGTGTTCTGTCATGAACAGCTTCTACTGTGATTTAATATTTCCCAGCAAAGTTGTTTGAATACTCAGACATGTCTGGCAGCTACAGTGTAAATATATAATTCTGCAAAGTTACCTATCTACACTAAAATAGTAAAGCTAAGTAGGTAACTATAGCCATTAAAACTGTAGTTAATAGTTTATTGTTGTCAGTGTAAAAAAAAACAGTAAAAAACCTAACATACCTGACCTTACATAAAACAAACCTCACAAGGTGAATTGAGGACCAGAGGACATAGGTTTAAGGTGAAGTGGAAAACATTTAATAGGAATCTGAGGGGTACCTTTTTTACACAAAGGATGGTGGGTGTATGGAACAAGCTACAGAGGAGGTAGTTGAGGCTGGGGCAATCCCAACCTTTAAGAAACAGATAAACGGGTACATGGATAGGAGAGGTTTGGAGAGATATGGACCAAACACAGGCAGGTGGGGCTAATGTAGCTAGGACATGTTGGCCACCAAGAGAATATCTGTTTTTTCATATCAATCAGCTGCAGCCTCCGAGTGACTTCACAAATCACAACTGCGTGAATGAATCTTCCATTTGACTTCGGAGTCACGTGAGTGACTACGTGAAGACCCCGTCAGCACACATGCGCGGCATATCGTCTCCCGCATTGCACAAACGACAGCGCTGCTTCCAACAGCTCGGACCTGAAGGTAAGTTTTTAACTTTTTCAGGTCTCTTTTTTACTGCAGGAAGCGTTCAGAGCTCCTGCTGGAGGTCCGGGGTCGGAACCCCAGCGCCACCCGGCTCCCTTCTACAGGGACAGCCGGGGGTGTGGGGGAAATCCCGGCTGCGAATCGCGGGGATATCCGAAGCTGACCACAGGATCGCTGGGAAGCCCTTTATCAGGGACCGCGAGGGAAACCCCGTTTACTAAGCCACACCGGCTCGGGGGAAGCCCAAAACCAAGGGAGCATTCAAAGGGGAAATCCCAGCTCCCGACATCGCAAGGATCCCTGCTACAAGGTTCCATAGATGCTGCTGCACCCGCTGAGTTTCGCCAGCATTTTAGGTCCCAACTACAAGGACCATGGGGGAATGCCGACCGCAGGAAGAAGCCTGGCTGCAGGGGACCACGGAACCTCAGAAGACTGCAGGTAACCTGCCTTCCGGGACCGGGGGAAGACCGCGGGTAACCTGTTCTCCGAGACCACGGGAAGACAACAGGTAACCCGACTTTGGAGGCCGCGGGAAAACCACAGGTAACCCAGCTTCAGGGACCGTGGAAAAAGCCCGAGAGTAAAAACCGAAGTAACCCAGTTGCAGGGACCGTGGGAAGACTGCGGATAACCAAGCTACAGGGACTTTGTGAAGAACATGGGTAGAACCGTGCTTGGGGGAAACCTCAGCTACGGGGACCGTGCAAAAGCTGCGGGTAGATCCGTGCTTGGGGGAAACCTCAGCCACGGGGACTGTGTGGAAGACCGCGGGTAGAGCCGTGCTTGGGGGAAACCTCAGCCACGGGGACCGTGTGGAAGACACGGCTAGGACCGCAGAAGAGCGGGTAGCCGGCGGCGAATTCAGACTCCGGCTGCCCGAGGAGGGTAAGAGCTAAAACAGGAGTCTGAAAGGCCTAGACTGCAGTCAGGCCAGAAGGGCCCCCTCCGACATGGGTTCATCCGAGTTTTACCCATCCTGATTGGCCAGGGAGGGCCATATCAGCGCAGGTCTCCTCGAGAGCATGTGGCAGCACACTTTTCAGGGCTGCCTACAAAGCTCCCTTCTGCGAAGATGAGTGCGAGGAGTCAGTTGGCAACTGACTCTGAACTCGGAAGCATGTCCGAGGAACAGGTGCCGGCTGGGAGTTACCATGCACCTGGAACGACATGGGTCCACATACACCAGCAGCCCTACGCTCCAATCAAGGATGGAAATCGAACCCGCATCGGGGGCCTTTTGGGCTTACCAGAAAACCACCGGTAGCCATGACGGTAGGTGGGTCTGGTTCTTTGCGAAACATGGGGTTGTCGACCATTTACAAGAAAGTTGGATGAGATAGTTTATACTGCACAGTACAAGCGAGACAGTCTAGGAATAAGGCTGGAGTTGCCTCTTTAGGCAGGCTTGTTATTATGACAAATGAGGCCTGTTTATTATCAACAAGCCAAACTCGCATGTGCAGTATAGACATTGAAACTTATAACCATATAACAATTACAGCACGGAAACAGGCCATCTCGGCCCTACAAGTCCGTGCCGAACAACTTTTTTTCCCTTAGTCCCACCTGCCTGCACTCATACCATAACCCTCCATTCCCTTCTCATCCATGTGCCTATCCAATTTATTTTTAAATGATACCAATGAACCTGCCGCCACCACTTCCACTGGAAGCTCATTCCACACCGCTACCACTCTCTGAGTAAAGAAGTTGCCCCTCATGTTACCCCTAAACTTCTGTCCCTTAATTTTGAAGTCATGTCCTCTTGTTTGAATCTTCCCTATTCTCAAAGGGAAAAGCTGATCCACATCAACTCTGTCCATCCCTCTCATCATTTTAAAGACCTCTATCAAGTCCCCCCTTAACCTTCTGTGCTCCAGAGAATAAAGACCTAACTTATTCAACCTTTCTCTGTGTAAAGAAGTGTTATCGACACACTGTGACTTTACTTCTTTATTACATTCATACTGTGGCATTACAGAGAGCACTGGCTGTACGTGGTCTGTCACGGGAACTAGAGAGCGATATGTGGGTGGGGAGGTTGTAATTATACTTGTGATATGGGGAGTGGTTAGTAGTGATGAGGTAACTATATTAAGGGTCACATGCATATGTCATCTACATCCTTCCCCTTGGAAACGAAAGACGACCACGTCTCATGTGCTGACAATCAAATGAGTAGAAATGGTTAAGCAAAATCGCCATAGCGGACAGGCGGCTTGACAACACGTCCCGACCGGGTTCGCATCTCGCCATCTCCCCTCCCTGCAGGAACAAGTGGAGGCAGTACGGCGGCAGGTGCGGACGGCTGCACTGGAACAGGTGAGCCGGGCGGGGACGGAGAAGACAAGGGCAGAAGGGCATGAGGGGATGTGGGACTCGCAGAGGACTGCGCGCGGGCAGGTGAGGGAGGGTGAACCGGAGGAGGAACGGACGGATAGAGCTGGGAGGGTAGAGACCGTGGCATGCGAGGAGCGATGGGCCGAGCATCGCCTGGAGGCTGAAATTTCAGCGGGGGAGCAAAAGGATCTGCTGGTGGTGGTCGCGGCTCGTTGACAAGCCGCAGATGTTGGCGGGACAGGCGGTAGATGGTTCCTGCATGGTCGGCGAGATAGGACCGAGGCGACCCAGTAGTGGCAACTACGGTAGCGGGCCGGGAGTGACCGGTGGCGGTCTGCATGCGAACAACTTGACCGGGGAAAAGGCGCGGCAGGAGGTGGCAGGACTTGTCATTGGAGCGTTTCTGAACATCGCGCCTAATGGCGATGTGCTCCTGAACAGCAGCGGGCTTGAGGACAGAGGGGACGAGTGAGCGCTGGGCCACCGGGATCGGAGGTCTGGTAGTGCGAGACATGAGCCGTTGAGCAGGGGAGCCCATGGCAGGGTCACGGGATATGTTGTGAAGGTTGAGGAGGGCTAGAAAGAAATCAGACAAATTACATTGTTCCAGTAGGTTCTTTGCACTGTGAATGGTGCGCTCGGCCAGACCGTTGCGCTGCGGGTACTCAGGGCTGCTGGTGAAGTGGCGGAAGTTTCAGCTGGTTGTGAAAGCCCTAAACTCGGAGCTCGTGAATTGGCTGCCATTGTCCGACTGCAGGCTGGCCGGGGTGCCAAAGGTAGAGAAGTGGCGGCGCAGCTTTTCGACAACGGCCGAAGAGGCGAGGGAATGCAGCTGGTCGACCTCGAACCAGTTGGAGTAGGAGTCGACTAGTACCAGGAAGTGTTTGCCTCACCACTCGAAAATGTCAGTGGCAACCGCCATCCAGGGCAGTGCCGGTGTAGCGTGCTGTAGAAGCGGCTGTCGTTGCTGGTGGGGGGCGAGGCTGTTGCAGGTGAAACAGGAGGAGACCCTCTCCCCGGATGTATTGAGCCATACCAGGCCAGTAGAACTGGCTCTGGGCGTGAGACAAGGTGGCTTCGGCCCCAGGATGACCGTTATGAGTGGCCTGAAAATAGTGGTCATGCAGAGCAGCAGGCACAACAACCTTGTGTCCTTTCACAACCACACCATCGTGTAGTGCGAGCTCATCACGGACCAGGAAGTAGGGCACGGCGCCAGCTGGCAGAGCGGAATGACGGTCGGGCCAGCCCTGCTGGATGATGGCAGCAAGCTGTTGCAGGGCAGGATCATCGGCAGTGTGCTTGACCAGGGACTTCATCTGCTGTGAAGGGACAATATTGACTGAGCACCATCAGGTCAGGCATTTCATAGGGGTGGCGATCGGTGGATGTTAGCGGGGCGTGGGATAGCGTGTCGGCCACGAACACGTCTTTACCTTTCCGGAAAACGACTTTGAAAGTGAAACGCTGGAGCTGCAGCATCATGCGCTGCAGGCGGGATGAGACAACATGGATCGACTTGTTGAGGATGGTGACAAGCGGCTGGTGATCTGTTTCAATGGTGGAAGTGTTGCATAGTATATAGTCCTTGAATTTGGAGCAGGCAAACACCACGGCCAGGAGCTCCTTCGCGATCTGTGCGTGTTCGGCAGGGGTCATGGTACGGGACGCGTAGGAGACTGGCAGTTGCAGGCCGTCATGGAGCTGTAGACAAGCGGCATCGAACCCGAACTGAGAGGCGTCGCAGGTGATAATAATGGGATGTTGCAGGTCAAAAAATTTAAGTGTGGGGGTACTGATCAGCTTGGACTTAAGGATGTCGAAAGCTTTTTGGTGTTGAGGGAACCAAGCCCAGGCCGTGTCCTTCTTTATCAAATCCCTCAGGGGTGCACACAGCTCGCTGAGATCGGGGATGAACTTCCCCAGGTAGTTTACCATGCCCAGGAAACGTTGCAGGCTGGGCACATCAGTAGGTGATGACATCTCGGAGATGGCAGTCGTTTCCTGTGGGTCGGGTTTCAGCCCCGAGGCTGTGAATACATGTCCAACATATGTGACCTCCAGGACGTGGAACCGGCACTTCTTGGGGTTGAGTTTCAAGTTGATCTTCCGGGCCCGGGCTAGGACTTGGCAGAGGTTGAAATCGTGCTCAGCGGCATCCTTACCGTTGACCAGGATGTCGTCAACGATGATGGCACACGGTAGACCGGCAAACAGTTGCTCCATTGTCCGTTGGAACACCTCGTTGGCAGAATTGATTCCGAATGGCATTCGGAGGAACTTAAATCTGCCGTAGGGGTTGCTGAAAGTTGTCAGGCTGGAGGAATGCTCGTCAAGCAGTATCTGCCAGAAGGAGCTCTTGGCATCGAGGACAGAAAAGATTGTGACCGGTCCAACCTGTGCAGCGACGTCCTCTACTGTTCTCATGGGGTAGTGTGGGCGTTTGATGGCAAGGTTTAGGTCTTTGGGGTTGATGCAAATGCGTATTTCGCTTTTGTCCTTTTTCGCGGCAACAACCATGGTGGAGACCCACTTGTAGGATGCCCATTTTTACCATGCTGTGCAGCGTCGATTCTACTTTGCCCCTCATGGCGAATGAGACACGGTGTGGCGCACGGACCACTGGCACGACCTTGCGGTCGATGACAATCTTGTAGTTGTAGGGCAGCTTGCCCAGCTCGTCATCAAAGCGATCAGGATATTCAGCCAACGGGTCCATTAGGGCCTGCACCTTGTGGATGTCACGGTGGAAAGAGACCAGGCCCAGGTACTGGCATGGTTGGTTGCCCAACAGAGTAATGCAGTTGGAATCGAAAAGATAGAAAGTGAGGGGCCGAGAGGTGTCCAGTATCGTGCAGTGCAGAGTTGCCTTTCCCACAGGAACAAGCACCCCTCCCCCGTATGCATGCAAAGTGGAGCGATCTGAAGTAACTTGCTCATTATATGGTTATATGGTTATTAGTCCTAATTTTTTTGAAGAGGATTGTTGCCATAACATTCGCAACAGCTCCGGTATCTAACTTAGCAGTGAAGGTCGAGTTATTCACAGTTACATGAACTGAAGGGTCTGTTATTGCTGCAGGTGCATCCAACACAGAAAAAATGCTGGTCTCCCCGGGAGGACCCAGAATCAGATACAGGGAAATCGTCGAGATGGTACTGGGAGTCGAGCTCACTATCAGTTTGCTCCAAGTAGTTTAACATACGCCGTGGAGCAGCACGTGGCTTCCCACGGGAATGGCAGGCAGCCGGAAAATGGTTGACATTCTTGCAGTAATTGCACGTTTTGCCCAAAGCAGGGCATACATTGTACTGATGAGTGGCAAAGTTACAATTGGGGCACCTTTGCTGGGAACGTCCCCCGGGAGCAGTTCCGGACCTCGGGGGTAGGGTTCTGTCGAGGGCGGGTAACGCCGGCAAAGTTAATGTCCTGATCAGCCGGTGGCACTGCCGTAGTGACGGCTTCGGCTAAACGGCAGGCATGCATAGTCTCATTGAAAGACAGGTCGGGCTTGCGCAAAAGTTCAGTCCTTAGTTTTTCATCGCGGAGACCGTAAACCAGAAGGTCCCTGGTCAGCTCCTCGGGGGTCAGCGTCTCAAGGCGGCACTGTCTGGCCAGGTGTCGCAGCGCAGCAACATAGTTCTCAGCAGATTCACCAGGGCGCTGACGCCGCCCGAACAATTTGGTCTAAAATGCAATTAGTTGGAATGTCGTAAATCGCGGTAAACTTAGCCAATAAACATACCGGGTCCCGAACAGATTCACCCACATCGTAGACGAAGAAGTCTGACCGAGCCAGGGCATCGGGACCAGCCAGGTTGAGAAGTAGAGAAGCTTGGACGGCCGGAGTAGCGGCAGGATGAGCGATTGTGACATAGTGATCGAAGTCACGTCTAAAGACATCCCATCGATGGGCAATGTCTGCATCGAAAACGAGCACATCGGGTTTGCGGCAAGAATTGGCCATAACGAGGAAACAATGAGGGGGTAACAGAAAACTGGGGCAAAAATTAAATTAAAAAAAACCCGCTAAACATGAGGCGCAAGGGGTAAGAATTTTGACACCATGTAAAGAAATGTTATCGACACACTGTGACTTTATTTCTTTATTACATTCATACTATGGCATTACAGAGAGCACTGGCTGTACGTGGTGTGTCACGGAAACTAGAGAGCGATATGTGGGTGGGGAGGTTGTAATTATACTTGCGACATGGGGAATGGTTAGTAGTGATGAGGTAACTATATTAAGGGTCACATGCATATGTCATCTACACTCTGTAACTTAGTTGTTGAAATCCAGGCAACATTCTAGTAAATCTCCTCTGCACTCTCTCTATTTTGTTGACATCCTTCCTATAATTGGGCGACCAAAATTGTACACCATACTCCAGATTTGGTCTCACCAATGCCTTGTACAATTTCAACATTACATCCCAGCTTCTATACTCAATGCTCTGATTTAAAAGGCTAGCATACCAAAAGCTTTCTTTACCACCCTATATATATGAGATTCCACCTTCAAGGAACTATGCACGGTTATTCCCAGATCCCTCTGTTCAACTGTATTCTTCAATTCCCTACCATTTACCATGTACGTCCTATTTTGATTTGTCCTGCCAAGGTGTAGCACCTCACATTTATCAGCATTAAACTCCATCTGCCATCTTTCAGCCCATTCTTCCAAATGGCCTAAATCACTCTGTAGACTTTGGAAATCCTCTTCATTATCCACACACCCCCTATCTTGGTATCATCTACATACTTACTAATCCAATTTACCACACCTTCATCCAGATCATTGATGTACATGACAAACAACAAAGGACCCAACACCGATCCCTGAGGCACCCCCACTAGTCACCTGCCTCCAACCCGACAAACAGCCATCCACATTACCCTCTGGCTTCTCCCATTCAGCCACTGTTGAATCCATCTTGCTACTCCTGCATTTATACCCAACAGTTGAACCTTCTTAACCAACCTTCCATGAGGAACCTTGTCAAAGGCCTTACTAAAGTCCATATAGACAACATCCACTGCTTTACCCTCGTCAATTTCCCTAGTAACCTCTTCAAAAAATTCAAGAAGATTAGTCAAACATGACCTTCCAGGCACAAATCCATGCTGACTGTTCCTAATAGAAACATAGAAATTAGGTACAGGAGTAGGCCATTCGGCCCTTCGAGCCTGCACCGCCATTCAACATGATCATGGCTGATCATCCAACTCAGTATCCCGTACTTGCCTTCTCTCCATACCCCCTGATCCCCTTAGCCACAAGGGCCACATCTAACTCCCTCTTAAATATAGCCAATGAACTGGCCTCAACTACCCTCTGTGGCAGAGAGTTCCAGAGATTCACCACTCTCTGCGTGAAAAAAGTTCTTCTCATCTCGGTTTTTAAAGGATTTCCCCTTTATCCTTAAGCTGTGACCCCTTGTCCTGGACTTCCCTAACATCGGGAACAATCTTCCTGCATCTAGCCTGTCCAACCCCTTAAGAATTTTGTAAGTTTCTATAAGATCCCCTCTCAATCTTCTAAATTCTAGAGAGTATAAACCAAGTCTATCCAGTCTTTCTTCATAAGACAGTCCTGACATCCCAGGAATCAGTCTGGTGAACCGTCTCTGCACTCCCTCTATGGCAATAATGTCCTTCCTCAGATTTGGAGACCAAAATTGTACGCAATACTCCAGGTGTGGTCTCACCAAGACCCTGTACAACTGCAGTAGAACCTCTCTGCTCCTATACTCAAATCCATTTGCAATGAAAGCTAACATACCTTTCGCTTTCTTTACTGCCTGCTGCACCTGCATGCCTACCTTCAATGACTGGTGTACCATGACACCCAGGTCTCGCTGTATCTCCCCCTTTCCCAATCGGCCACCATTTAGATAATAGTCTGCTTTCCTGTTTTTGCCACCAAAATGGATAACCTCACATTTATCCACATTATACTGCATCTGCCAAACATTTGCCCACTCACCCAGCCTATCCAAGTCACCCTGCAGTCTCCTAGCATCCTCCTCACAGCTAACACTGCCCCCCAGCTTAGTGTCATCCGCAAACTTGGAGATATTGCCTTCAATTCCCTCATCCAGATCATTAATATATATTGTAAATAGCTGGGGTCCCAGTACTGAGCCTTGGGGTACCCCACTAGTCACTGCCTGCCATTGTGAAAAGGACCTGTTTACTCCTACTCTTTGCTTCCTGTTTGCCAGCCAGTTCTCTATCCACATCAATACTGAACCCCCAATGCCTTGTGCTTTAAGTTTGTATACTAATCTCTTATGTGGGACCTTGTCGAAAGCCTTCTGGAAGTCCAGATACACCACATCCACTGGTTCTCCCCTATCCACGCTACTAGTTACATCCTCGAAAAATTCTATAAGATTCGTCAGACATGATTTACCTTTCGTAAATCCATGCTGACTTTGTCCAATGATTTCACCACTTTCCAAATGTGCTGCTATCCCATCTTTAATAACTGACTCTAGCAGTTTCCCCACTACCGATGTTAGACTAACTGGTCTGTAATTCCCCATTTTCTCTCTCCCTCCCTTCTTAAAAAGTGGGGTTACGTTTGCTACCCGCCAATCTTCAGGAACTACTCCAGAATCTAAAGAGTTTTGAAAGATTATTACTAATGCATCCACTATTTCTGGAGCTACTTCCTTAAGTACTCTGGGATGCAGCCTATCTGGCCCTGGGGATTTATCGGCCTTTAATCCATTCAATTTACCCAACACCACTTCCCGGCTAACCTAGATTTCACTCAATTCCTCCAACTCCTTTGACCTGCGGTCCCCTGCTATTTCCGGCAAATTATTTATGTCTTCCTAGTGAAGACGGAACCAAAGTAGTTATTCAATTGGTCCACCATATTCTTGTTCCCCATGATCAACTCACCTGTTTCTGACTGCAAGGGACCTACATTTGTTTTAACTAATCTCTTTCTTTTCACATATCTATAAAAACTTTTGCAGTCAGTTTTTATGTTCCCTGCCAGTTTTCTTTCATAATCTATTTTTCCTTTCCTAATTAAGCCCTTTGTCCTCCTCTGCTGGTCTTTGAATTTCTCCCAGTCCTCAGGTATGCTGCTTTTTCTGGCTAATTTGTACGCATCATCCTTCGCTTTGATACTATCCCTGATTTCCCTTGTTATCCATGGATGTATTACCTTCCCTGATTTATTCTTTTGCCAAACTGGGATGAACAATTTTTGTAGTTCATCCATGCAGTCTTTAAATGTCTTCCATTGCATATCCACCGTCAACCCTTTTAGAATTAATTGCCAGTCAATCTTGGCCAATTCGCGTCTCATACCCTCAAAGTTACCTTTCTTTAAGTTCAGAACCATTGTTTCTGAATTAACAATGTCACTCTCCATCCTAATGAAGAACTCAACCATATTATGGTCACTCTTGCCCAAGGGGGCACGTACAACAAGATTGCAAACTAACCCTTCCTCATTACTCAATACCCAGTCTAAAATAGCCTGCTCTCTCGTTGGTTCCTCTACATGTTGATTTAGATAAGTATCCCGCATATATTCCAAGAAATCCTCTTCCTCAGCACCCCTGCCAATTTGATTCACCCAATCTATATGTAGATTGAAGTCACCCATTATAACCGTTTTGCCTTTGTCGCACGCATTTCTAATTTCCTGTTTGATACCATCTCCAACTTCACTACTACTGTTAGGTGGCCTGTACACAACACCCACCTGCGTTTTCTGCCCCTTAGTGTTTTGCAGCTCTACCCATACCGATTCCACATCCTCCAAACTAATGTCCTTCCTTTCCATTGCATTAATCCCCTCTCTAATCAGTAACGCTACCCCACCTCCTTTTCCTTTCTGTCTATCCCTCCTGAATATTGAATATCCCTGGATGTTCAGCTCCCAGCCTTGGCCACCCTGGAGCCATGTCTCCGTGATCCCAACTATATCATAGTCATAATCAGACCCTGTTTATCTAGATGCTTATATATATATTATCTTTAAGTATCTTTTCCATTAATTTGCCCACCACTGAACTCAAACTAACAGGCCTATAATTGCTAGGTTTACTATTAGAACCCTTTTTAAACAATGGAACAACATGCGCAGTACGCCAATCCTCGGGGACTATTCACGTTTCTAATGACATTTGAAATATTTCTGTCATAGCCCCGGCTATTTCTACACTAACTTCCCTCAATGTCCTAGGGAATATCCTGTCAGGACCTGGAGACTTATCCACTTTTATATTTTTCAAAAGTATCAGTACTTCTTTTACTTTGAAACTCATAGTATCCATAGCTACTCTACTAGTTTCCATTACCTCACATAATTCAATAGCCTTCTCCTTGGTGAATACCGACGAAAATAAATTGTTCAATATCTCCCCCATCTCTTTTGGCTCTGCAGATAGCTGTCCACTCTGTCTCTCCAATGGACCAATTTTATCCCTCATTATCCTTTTGCTATTAATTTCATGACCATGAATTCCTATGGGGTCAGCTTCATTCACAGGGTATGGAAATATCTGAAAGAAGCTTGCATCCAGGCTCAATCACCAGTGGAAAATATGTGGCATATCGGTAGCGTTGGTTACATTCTAGCTACACTAAGGAGGAATGTTATTTTATGTCTTCCTCCATTTCTGCCTCCTCAGACGGGTTTGCAAAATTCAGCAAGTTCTCGCCTCAGGCATTTTTATAGTGCCTGCCGGGTTTAGCCAGCCATGATTCCCACTAATTTGGGGGAATGATAGAACGTTATATGTTTATTCCAGACATGTATTGGTCTAGCTGTGAAGCAGGAAACTGTCCTCAGCATGATATAATCAATTCTTTGACTTACAGAGACTGAGAAGACCGTTCTTGCGGCTGGGGTTGTTAAACCAACCATGAACGTGCTCGTTGCATATCGCAGGGATAGCACCAAAAATATCAATATTTCCTCATAAGGAGATGGGAGGTATTTGTTTTATTATTATATTACATATTCAGCACGGATGACTGACGTCTTGTAGTCAGGCTCATATGAGGGCTTGACAAATCATGATGTCTAAAGTGCCATCTACCATACCTAAGTGCTTCATCATACTGGCTGAGAGGAGTAGAATCCACTCTGGGGGGTCACCCTCTGAGCTCTAGATTATGAAGTAAATCTGCAACTCGAAAACTCCCAGGCCTAGGGACGCAGAGATATGGGGTGTTAACGTTGTGCGACGTCGCTTCGCTGAAGGGCTCCAGCTACATCCCTGTCCTTGGGCTAACTCACTTATAAGTGGTTACGCTGATAGCCCTGCATGCAGCACCATGGGTCCAGTTATTACATAAACGTTGACTGGATAGGATGATTATATCTGCAGACTAAATAACACTTATGTTCTGACTTAGTCAAGCAGTATAGACAAGGGGCACCAGATCTCAAACTAGATGTTCACATATCCCTTGAACCTTCGATTGTGTATGGTCACACATCTACACCAGAATGTTAGATCACTAGAGCCTAGAGACTCTGAACTAGCAATATTGTTAGTTACATCTACCGTCAAAAGAAGGTATCACTTCAGACCATCTTCAGGTGGTTATGGGTCTGGTTTATATAGGAGTAAATACTGACATTTCAAATCACTCCACCAAGGCTGTAACAACCTCAGCAGCAGGGTTATGGAAGTTAGCGAGACCACATCCTGGCGGTTGCAGGATGGTCAATCTAGCAATTTTCCGCACATTTAGTACTAACCCATTGCCAGATGGGGGTATTTACGAACTCTATGTTAAGTTCTGTTCATAGTTCCTCCCGGGTGAGGGAGGTTACTATTGTCATTATTCATGTCTGAATACGATAACATACTTCCTCCCCTGGTCAACTAAGGCAGAGAGTGAAGCATGGACTTGTTCCACGGCATGAAATCACAGATCTTTAAAATCTTCAAGTAATCACTCACGTGACTCCGAAGTAAAATAGTAAGATTAAACGAGAACTTACCAGTTTGAAGTTTGATCTTTATTTTATGAGGAGTTATGATGAGGGATTGCGTGCCCTCCGCTCCCGCCCTCTATCATAAAGGTCAACTGGTATTTTAGTTCTTCTTATCTTACTATGTTTATTTCATCTACTGTTGTCTGTGATTTCACACCGCTGCTTTGAAGAATGTCGCGCATGCGTGCTGGCGGGGTCTTCACGTAATCCCTCATCGTAACTCATCATAAAATAAAGATCAAACTTCAAACCGGTAAGTTCTCGTTTAATCTTACTATTAAACATCTCCAAAGATATCTTATCCAGCTATTCTTTGCTGCACAACACTGTCACCTGGCAATAAAGGTCCATGTTAAGTTCTTAGAAAGTGTTGACCACTTTCCACATCGCAAAATCTTGCACATCTCAGTGAATTTAAGGTAGACAAAAATGCTGGAGGAACTCAGCGGATGAGGCAGCATCTATGGAGTGAAGGAAATAGGCAAAGTTTCGGGTCGAGACCCTTCTTCAGACTGATGTGAGTGAGGGTGGGGGTATGGGAAGAAGAAAGGAAGAGGCTGTGGGAGAGCTGGGAAGGGAAGGAGAAAGCAGGGACTGCCCGAAATTAGAGAAGTCAATGTTCATACCGCTGGGGTGCAAACTATGAAATATGAGGTGCTGCTCCCCCAAGCGAAATATGAGGTGCTGCTCCTCCAATTTACGGTGGTCCTCACTCTGGCCATGGAGGAGGCCCAGTACAGAAAGGTCGGATTCGGAATGAGAGGGGGAGTTGAAGTGCTGAGCCACCGGGAGATCAGATTGGTTATTGCGAACCGAGCGGAGGTGTTGGGTGAAGCGATCGCCAAGCCTAGGCTTGGTTTCACCAATGTAGAGCAGGTGACACCTAGAGCAGCGGATGTAATAGATGAGGTTGGAGGAGGTGCAGGTGAACCTCTGCCGCACCTGGAAAGACTGCTTGGGTCCTTGAATGGAGTCAAGGGGGGAGTTAAGTGACAAGTGTAACATTTCCTGCTGTTGCAAAAGAAAGTGCCAGGAGAGGGGGTAGTTTGGGTGGGAAGGGACAAATTGACCAGGGAGTTACGAAGAGAGAGGTCTTTGCGGAAAGCAGAAAGGGGAGGAGATGGGAAGATGTGACCAGTGGTGGGATCACTTTGGATGTGACGAAAACGTCGTAAGATTATTTCTTGTATATGACGGCTGGTAGGGTGGAAGGTGAGGACAAGGGGGACTCTGCCCTTGTTGCAAGTGGGGGGGATCGGGAGTGAGAGCATAGTTACGGGGTATAGAAGAGACCCTGGTGAGAGCCTCATCTGTAGTAGAAGAGGGGAACCCACATTCCCTGAAGAGTGAAGACATCTCTGAAGCCCTGGTGTGGAACACCTCATCCTGGGAGCAGATGACGCATAGACGGAGGAATTGGGAGTAGGGTATGGAGTCCTTACAGCAGGCAGGGTGGGAAGAAGTGCAGTCCAGAGAGCCATGGGAGTCGGTGGGTTTATAGTGGACAGTAGCCTATCACCTGCGATGGAGATAGTGAGGTCTAGAAATGGTAGGGAAATGTCGGAAATGGTCCAGGTGTATTTAAGTGCCAGATGGAAGTTAGTGGTGAAATGGGTGAAGTCAGTGTGTTGTTCTTGAGTGCAGGAGGTAGCACCAATGCAGTCTTCAATGTAGCTGAGGTAGAGTTCGGGGATAGGGTCATTGTACGCCTCGAACAAAGATTGTTCGACATACCCTACAAAGAGGCAGGCCTAGCTGGGGCCCATAGCCCACGTGCCTTGTATTTGCAGGAAATGGGAGGAGTCAAATGAAAAGCTATTAAGGGTAAGGACCAGTTCCGCTAGGCGGAGGAGAGTATCAGGAGACGGTTATTGGTTGGTTCTGCGGTCGAAGAAGAAACAGAGGGTTTAAGACCCTCCTGGTGGGAGATGGAGAGATGGAGGTGTAGAGTGACTGGACATCCATGGTGAAGATGAGGGAATGGGGGTCTAGAAAACTGAAGTCTTGGAGTAGACGAAGAGCGTGTGAGGTGTCTTGGGCATAGGGAGGGAGGGATTTAACCAGGGGGGATAGGATGGAGTCGAGGTATGTGGAAATAAGTTTGGTAGGGCACGAACAGGCAGAGACAGTGGGTTTGCCAGGACAGTCAGGTTTGTGGATTTTGGGGAGAATTTAAAATCGGGCCGTGTGGGGCTGGGGAACGATGAGGTTGGAGGCTTGGGAGGGCAGGGAGTCAGAAGTGATGAAGTCAGTGATAGTGATAGTGAGATAATGGCCTGGTGCTCGTCTGTGGGGTCATGGTCCAAGGATAGGTAGGAGGAGGTGTCTGAGAGTTGATGCATGGCCTCAGCCTTGTAGAGATCATTGCGCCAGACTACCACGGCACCTCCCATGTTGGCGGGTTTGATCATCCAGTCTGGGATGTTGCAGAGTGAGTGGAGGGTTGTACATTCAGGGAGGGAGATGTTAGAGTGAGACAGGGGAGTGGAGAAGTTGAGATGGTTGATGTCCCACCGGCAGTTTAAAATAAAATAAAATAAAAAAATCTCAAATCTACAAAATCTAAAGCTGGTAGATGGCCATGAGGGGGAGTCCAAGAGGAGGGGGTTCGTTGGAGATGGGAGAAGGGGTCATCACTGGGGGGGCGAGGACTCCTTCCCATGGAAGAACGCTTTGATGCGGAAGTGACGGAAAAAGAGCTCCACATCGTGGCGGATTCGGAACTCATTGAGGTGGGGACGGAGTGGAACAAAGGTGAGACCTCTGCTGAGGACAGACCGTCTGGTATCCAAGAGGGGGTGGTCAGGGGGAATAGTGAACACATAGTAAGGATGGGGGTTGGGGCTGGAGGAAGGCAAGTGAGTGGAGTGAGGCCGAGGTGATGTTTCCTGTAGGGGAGTCGTGGGTGGTCAGGGGGGAAGGGGGTATGAGGACTATATTGTCAGTGAATTTAGATATCTATGACACAATGATTCATGGCCCACAGAGTATCAGCACCATATTTGACCTTTGAGTAAAAGCACATTTGGAGATCAAAACCTTAAATCCAGTACAAAGCTCATGATCTATTGAGTAGTATTGAACCTGTATTTCTGTATCCATTAGGCACTTGGAAAACCTGAATAGTTTCCTCAATGCAATGGGGATATATCACCAACATTGTCTCTTCTTGTCCCTTCAAATTTACTTAAAAAAGTTATGGTATGATAAGCATATCAGATGGCCTGTTTCCATGCTGTAATTGTTATATGGTGGTTAATGTCAGTGTGCTTCCAGGCCAACATCCCCAGCATCACGATTAGAATTACACTCAATTAGTTGTGGCGGGAAGGTCCATTGCTCGCATGGAATTACTTGGAGTCCCATCATTGCTAGTTGAATGGAGAAATAATTCAAGGATATACTCAATGCATCCTGTGGAAATATAACATGATCATCAGCTCATGGAAATCCCTAGACATCGACTGTTCAAAGGAGAGGAACATCTGGGCTGGTACCAAAAACCATAAACCTTGTGATTGAAACCATATAGAAGTCCACCAAAAGTGACACTTTACTCCAACCTAGAGTGGCAAGCAGCTGCTGCCCTACCTGCAATCCCCACATCTTTGTCTCAGGTTCCACATTTACCTCATCCATCACATCAGAACCCACAGAGCAGATGGCAAGGGAAGCCACTCCAACCCAGGGGGATGTCCTAAGGAGTAGACATTTGCTAGTCTGTCTCAGCAGCATAATAAAGCAGAGTCTTTGCCGTTTATAAAGGTTATCCTCCCGATGCGCGGGCTTCATATGCTGGAAGCATACCAATGTTGAGATAAGAGAGATTATTATCACTGTCAAATCTACAAAAATCTAATGGCCTTTGAGGAAGTTCTCTGTTCGGTGTTATCTGGGGGAAGTGGGATGGAGACAATAATGGTGCCTGTATGACTAGATATCCTCCTATAAGATTACTGAATGATGTACATTGTTAAAGCCTTGACCCACTATATGAGTTCATTCACGAGCTCTCCCGAGTTTTTAAAAAAATCAAACTCGTGGAAGCACATAGAATGTGCGTAGCGGGCGCGTCAGAGCTTGGGGACGTCTCTTAGCAGCTCGTAACACTAACGGCAGGTATTCGGGAAACGCGGTAAGCTCGGGAAGACTCGTGAAGATTTTTCAAAATGTTGAAAAATTTCCACGAGAGCCCCGAGTACCTACGAGCAGCCATTACTGTAAATCTCAGAGTTCAAATCAGGGCAAACTCGGGAGAACTCTTGAATGAACCCATGCAGTGGGACAGGGCTTAAGAATCTCAAATCTTGAAAGGCCCAAGATTCCCCTATTTTGAGGACCTTTGAAATGGAGCTGAAAACAGACACATTGTGATAGCCTGAATGGTTCCATTCCACGTAAATAAGAACATAATTATATTGCCAAGGACTGAAGGAGATCACCAAGAGTGATCAGTTATCTGATCCCAGTCCATCATAGGTTATGGCGAGCATTAAATCCAGTCTACCAAGCAACCTTGATCCACTGCAGTTTGCCCAATGTACAACAGGTCCTTGACTGATGCCATCTCCCTTGCCCTTCACTCATCCCTGGAACTCCTGGATATGAAGGGCACCTATGTCAGCCTACTATTTATAGACTACCGTTCTGCTTTCAATACCATTATCCCACCCAAGTTCATTTCCAAACTCAGGGAACTTGGAGTCACAGCACTCACCTCTGCAATGTGATCCTTGACTTCCTGACCAAGAGTCCACAATTTAAAGCAGACCAAGTGCAGGTGAAATTAGCAGGTTGAATGACATTCTCTTGCCTGATCCACTTATGTAACTTTTGTCATCAGTTTCCAGGTTTCTGAGCAATTGGAATGGATGGCAGTGAACGCCAGTGGGCGGAATTGTAAGAGCACTGATTTAGTACAAACCTTAAATGGTGGAGTGTAATGGTTCTATTTTGGAGCAAATCTCCTGTCTAACTAGAAATAGAGCAAAACTGCCTCTGCAAGAATTTGTAAAGTTAAGCATTCGTGTTGCAATCTCAACAGGAGCAGGACAGTAATTGTTCTTATCATAGCCTGCTTGTTATATCTGAGATTCTTTAGCTTTCTGCCAAATCCGATGAATAATGATGTCAGAAGAAGTGGCACGTAATTAGAGTTTGTATGCATAGCACTGTCTTGTGCTTTTCTCCTGAACTTTTATGCATTAATTCGAATGGCCCCCAATGTATCTCATGAATGGTACACAACCAATGGTGCTTTCATCACTTTGGCAAAGGTTAACACAACGATGTACACAAGGTGATAATATATGATAGGCATGATAATATACAGCACATGTTGCTTATTCCAAATGTTTGATAGCAGAAACACATCTCGGATATGTTTTGTTGGAAGTTTGTAAAAATCAAAGTATTAAAAACGTAAATGAAATTAAAGAATACTATTTTACATTCTGAGGATTTTACATTGGAACAGTTTTATCCCAATACATTTGGCATTACACCCACCATCTTAACCATTCACTTGATCCCTGCTACAGTGAGAAGAACCACAATATGATCTATGACAACTCCACAAGGTGACTGATACTGCAGAATAGGTTATGGCACCAATTTAGTGCAGGCCATATATTTTATCTATCTGATTATCTTATTGCATAAGTTGACAACAGGCATATAATATGGCTATGACTCTGCCACATATGCCACACTACGATACAATATAATACGATAGAACTTTATTTATCCCAGGAAGGAAATTAATCTGCCAACAATCATAAAAACACAAAATACATGAAACATGAAATTAAAGCGACGAGTGGAAAGGATTGGTGGTGTGCAAAGGTTAGGGTGGGGGGGAATCTGTCAGTCAACCCCATGACAGAAGGGGGAGGAGTTGTACAGGGAAGAAGGATCTCCTGTGGCATTCTAACCTGCATCTTGGTGAAACCAATCTGTTGCTGCAGGTGCTCCTCAGGTTGAACAATGTGTCATAGAGGGGGTGAGCTGTATTGTCCAGGAAGCTCTGCAGTTTGAGGAGCATCCTCCCCGCCAAGACCTCCTCCCGTGAATCCAACTCCGCCCGCATGACGGAACCAGCCTTCCTGATGAGTTTGTTAATTCTATGCCGTTGCTGTCCGCAGCCTTCACCCTGCTGCCCCAGCACACGGCAGTGAAGAGGATGGCATTGGCCACCACCAATTGGTAAAACATCTGCAGCATCTTACTGCAGAAGTTGAAGGAGTGGAGCCTTCTCAAAAAGCACAGTCAGTTCCGTCCCTTCTTGTACAGGGCCTCAGCATTCCTGGACCAGTCCAGTTTACTAGGGATTAAGGTAGACAAAAGTGCTGGAGAAACTCAGCGGGTGCAGCAGCATCTATGGAGCGAAGGAAATAGGCAACGTTTCAGGCCAAAACCCTTCTTCCGACTGATTGGCAACGTTTTGGGCCGAAACCCTTCTACAGACTTCAGACAATACTCGGGATGGTATTACAGGGATGGTACACTTAAGCCTTGTTGCCAGTCTGATGTATCTGAGAAGAAGAACTGGTGGAGGTTCGCTTTGACCAGGTGACCCATATTGGATTTGAGAGAAGGAATAGGAACCCCTGCAATTTTCTTTCCATCTACTTGGTGAAGCCTCCTGGTTAGGCTCCTCACCACTTACAGCAACACCACCAGAGTCTTATGACTAGGCATTCTGAAATTTGTGGGAATTTAGAGATAAGGTGTAGATTGGTGCGACATTTAGAGAGAGCTATCGAATAAAGGAATAAAGTCCTAGCCTACACAACCTCTTTTGAGTCTTGGCAACATCCTGGCAAGTTCAAGTGCTACCTCACCAATGCTTTGTACAAGTGAAACACTACATCACAACTCAAGTTCAAGTTCAAGTGAGTTTATTGTCATGTGTCCCCGTATAGGACAATTAATTTATTGCTTTGCTTCAGCACACAGAACATAGTAGGCATTTACTACAAGCAGATAAGTGTGTCCATATACCATAATATAAATATATACACACATGAATAAATAAACTGATAAAGTTCAAATAACAAATAATGGGTTATTAATAATCAGAGTTTTGTCCGAGCCAGGTTTAATAGCCTGATGGCTGTAGGGAAGTAGCTATTCCTGAACCTGGTTGTTGCAGTCTTCTTACTTCTCGACTGAGTTCTCTGACTGATGAAGGGCAGCATACCAATAGCCACCAGTCCATCTGCCTGCAATGCCACTTCAGCTGCAGAGGACCACGTCACAAGCACACCTCACATGGTTATTATTAAATATCGGAGTTTGCTGTCTGCAAACTGGGGTGCACATTTCCTGTGTTAAAGTACTTCAGTGGCTACAAAGTGCTTACACCTGCAGCCGTGAAGGGTGCCACGGAAGGGCAGTTTTCTTGACTGGAAATCGCAAGGTAGTTGTCCCTAATAAACTTCAAGCTGTAACTCTATGAGGATTTAGATGTGGACAGCCTAGTCATTTCTCTTCTCCTTCCCCCTCTATTGACCCAGGTTATTCTCTTTATTATTTGGTGACTTTATTGAGTGATGTCAACTGAGATGAATAGGAGCAAATAATGGAGGTCTCGTAGTAACAGAGGTCAGTGGGTTTTATACTGAACAAATTGGGTCACATCCTGTTCTCATTCATTATTTCGGGCTGATTGGGCAAGGCCAGCCTATGATAGCGTTGATAAACTAGTGTCCTTAACAAATAGTTGCCGTGAATCTCTGATACGCAGGTCAGCATATTACTTCAGCTCGTCAATATAAATTGAAACTTAAAATATTCAACTGGGTGGAGTATTTTAAAGGAATGTGAGCATGTGAGATAACAAGAGGAGCTCCTGGCAGGTTGCCAGCTTCCTTTCACATCATGCTGGACACCACATCCAGCCCTTTGATTTCACACAGCTGTATCCCATGAATATTGGCCTGTACACTTGAGATTAAAGCACAGCAGATGTTTCTCTGCAGGCTAACAAATATATCACCCCTGATAATGAATGACAAATGTTGTTTTGCATTATGTCAAACAAAACCAGGCCTCTTGTAAAACAAGTGTACAGTAGGAAAAGGATATTGATAGGCAATTGTAACACAGTTACCTACATGGGAGCATGCAGAAACAAGGTGCCAACAAAGGGTTGTGGTTGGAAATCTATTGTCTAATAATAGAACACTGTGAGGGGGCTCAAAGGATTGATTTTAAGGACATGTGCATTTATGAAGAGATCATCTGGGGCGTTTAACATTCTGTTTTAGTTGTTTAATTTAAGAGTGCAGATATGAGCTGCACAGTCTTCATAGTCATGCTTTTAAAACCTGCACAAAAGGCATTATTGTGTAAGCTAGACCAGCACCATTGCTGATACTACTGCCTGTCGATCAACCTGTGAAATATTTGGTTACCAGAAAATTAAAGTGTGAGGGGCCGAGGACAGATTGTTGCAAATGCAGGTCACAATCTTAGTTTCATCACAGGTTGAGCTCGCTGCACCAGGGAACTGTGAAGCAACTTTTGAAGATGCTTCACCACGTGGAGGTCCCCATCAGGGTCAGTGCAACAACTCAGAAGGTTATCTCGCAATTAGATGAGGAGCATCATGTCCAGGCCTGGGATTTTGTCCTAACTATTGGTTCAAATGTCACTCTCCAGTCAAGAGGTTATAATAATAACAATAATAATAATTTTATTTATAGAGCACTTTAAAAACAAACATAGCTGCAACAAAGTGCTGTACATCACTAATCATTGACAAAAAAGTTAATACACACCAAAAATAACAATCAAAAGAAATAGTAGGAAAAGACATGTAAAATAAAGAAACATCAAAAACACCACAAACAGAAGCAAAGCCTCAGGCATGGTCAAAAGCCAGGGAGTACAAATGTGTTTTAACACTGGATTTGAAGATGGACAGTGAGGGGGCCTGTCTGATGTGCAACGGCAGGGTGTTCCAGAGTGCCGGAGCAGCAACAGAGAAGGCTCTATCCCCTCTGAGCCTCCGACTAGACCTCGATACCTCCAGGAGCAGCTGACCAGCTGACCTGAGGGACCGGGCAGGAGCGTATGGGTGGAGCAGCTCAGAGAGGTAAGGCGGGGATGAGGTTGAGCAGATGTCTGATTACGGAACACAGGACTACACATTTATGGAGAGAACATAATGGGCAAATAAACCCAAATATAAAATGCTTTGTCCCTGCATGCATCTTTTAAATAGACTTGACAAACATTTGTGGAAATAGAGCAGTTATCAACACAGCGAATGAAGCCAGGCTACAAGCTCGAGTGCTGCTGCCTCACACCTTGATCTTATCACCACCTTGGGGTTCCCCCAAGTATTCAGATTTCCTCCTACATCTCAAGGAGGTGCTGGTAGGGTAGCTACCATTCAATGTAGGTTAAAGACACAAATAATGAAAGAGGAAGTAGTGGGCATATGTTAAAGAGGGTAAGTTGCAGGGGCACAAAAAAAGAGGGGGAGATGGACAGGGATCAATAGGATTGCTTCCCTGGAACCTGATGTGGATCAGATAAACGGAATGTTCTTCTGTGTCATTATAAGTATGATAAGATAACCTGAAATATCAATGTGTAAATTTACTATAACACTCATATGGTTCAAAACACCCCAACACACTTAACAAGAACTTATCAATAAAATATGACAGCAAGCCGTAGGAGATTTATGGAAAATTCATAAATCCATTCATAAATAAATTAATTAACAGGCCATTAATTAATTAATTAATTAATTAATTCGTTCGTGTGTTTATTTATCTATTTATTTATGTATTTATCTATTTATCTATTTATTTATTTATTTAAGGCAGTCATTGATGAAGAAGCAATCATGATCAGGATTCATTTGAAAATCAGGGCTGATTAGGGGAAGCTGATGGCAGGAAATCATGATACTTCATGAACAGGTGGCTCAGCACTTCAACTCCCCCTCCCGTTCCCCATCCGACCTCTCTGTCCTCCATGCCCAGAGCGAGCAACACCGGAAATTGGAGGAACAGCACCTCATATTCCGCTTGGGGAGTCTACATCCTGCGGGCATGAACATTGAATTCTCCCAATTTTGTTAGCCCTTGCTGTCTCCTCCCCTTCCTCAGCCCTCATGCTGTCTCCTTCCATCAGCCCTCGTTGCAATGCGAGTAGCGATATGGCACGCATGCGTCCTGGCGGGGTTCTTCACGTAGTCACTCACGTGACTCCGAAGTAAAATCCAATCATTTTCTTTCTGGTTGTGAGTGCACCCTGTATCTCACCCTAAATATATACTGGAACTAACCATAGACACTGCTATGGGTAGCACTCGAGTTCAACATTTAAATTCAATAGTAGGACGTTGCTTTTGCTTCCAAAACAATAGATTGCTCCAGACATTTGTTCTTAAGCGAGACAATTTCCCAATGATCAACAGATAAAATGCAAACTTTGCATATAATTTAGCAGTGCCATGTGATCGTTTTCGATGAATCAATCACCAAAGCTGTGTTTGACATCATTTCGCTTGAAAACCCCATCATCTCCCCCAGTCCTGCTTTTTTCCCCCAAAAAGAAAGACCCCAGAGGCGACTCCTCAAAATGAAAGGAAACAGGAAAGAATTTGCTCAGGATGAAGGTGCCAGATCATGCTCAGAAGTCTCCATGAATCAACGCTACCTGGCTTTCAACAAGACTGACATGTCCATTGCTTACCGTTTGATCTTTGGATAGTTACGGAGGGAGTTGGAGGCAGGAAATACCAGAGACCTATTGGGTTGTCACCCAGACCGAGTTATCATCTTTCTGATGTTCTGCTAGTATTTTTGGAAATGCCATCCCTTTCACACAACGTGTTAATGATGCGGTGACATCATCCATCCTGCCTGCCAGAGCTCTCATTTCACTAGAACTGGTTAGTTATTGCAGAAGCATAACACGGATTTGCTAGGGTTGGGGAAAAGATAACATCAAACTTTTAATAAATTAAAGATTATTATAACTAGATCAGCCATGATTTTGTTGAATGGCAGAGCAGGTTCAAGTGGAAACTGATTCATATGTTGGTGTATTTCATTACATAGACCAAGATTTTCAAGTGTCAAGAGCTTTTTTATTGTCATATGTCCCAAAACGGAACGATGACATTCTTACTTGCAGCAGCACAACAGAATATGTAAACAGCTTGCAAAATATCACCACAGAAAGACGGCATGCTCCAACAATGTTTCCAGAAATTGGAAGTATTCAAGAAAGTATTGACAAGTGGAAGGATAGAGAGTGAGCAGACACTTCCCCTGGTTAGGAACTCCAGAATGAGGATCAGCGTCGAAAAATTGGAGCCTCTTTTTTCAAGAGTAAAGTTAAGAAATACATAAACCATATAACCATATAACAATTACAGCACGGAAACAGGCCATCTCGGCCCTACAAGTCCGTGCCGAACAACTTTTTTTCCCTTAGTCCCACCTGCCTGCACTCATACCATAACCCTCCATTCCCTTCCCATCCATATGCCTATCCAATTTATTTTTAAATTATACCAACGAACCTGCCTCCACCACTTCCACTGGAAGCTCATTCCACACTGCTACCACTCTCTGAGTAAAGAAGTTCCCCCTCATGTTACCGCTAAACTTCTGTCCCTTAATTCTGAAGTCATGTCCTCTTGTTTGAATCTTCCCTATTCTCAAAGGGAAAAGCTGATCCACATCAACTCTGTCTATCCCTCTCATTGGTTTAAAGACCTCTATCAAGTCCCCCCTTAACCTTCTGCACTCCAGAGAATAAAGACCTAATTTATTCAACCTTTCTCTGTAACTTAGTTGTTGAAACCCAGGCAACATTCTAGTAAATCTCTTCTGTACTCTCTCTATTTTCTTGACATCCTTCCTATAATTGGGCGACCAAAATTGTACACCATACTCCAGATTTGGTCTCACATTCTATATGGATTATGGATTATGGTTAAAATTGGCAACTTTCCTTTCTAAATCGCACTTGCAAAAGGCTACAGGATAGTTTCACGTCATATTTGTCATTTTTGTGATCAAAGGATGTAGAAATTGTAGTTACATTAAGTTAGATCACAGATTAGATATGATCTCATTGAATGGCACAGCAAGTTCCTACTTTCCACACTAAAGTTCAATGCCAGTGAATGTACGTAGCAATGAGAAGCCAAATATTTTCATGAACTATCAGTTAGCACAAGTCTTTACAGTATGTCTCCCATATGCTTGGTCCTTGTTTATTGCTTGACTTATTTTTCATATATGCACAAGGACGTGCCCGTCTCACCCAATGATTATGGGCTATTTAGTTCCATTGTAGTAAGATTCAGAGACGAGCTTGCAAATATTTTGAAAGACCTGTTGATAGATTTGCTTTATTGTTTTGACACAGGAGCGTTTAACATATTACAGTTATTGTCTATCTAGCAGTAAATTTATTTAAAATATTTTGAGCTTGACAGTAAGCATAGAATGTGAATTGGGGTAGTGTGACATGAAATAAATCATCTCTTGGCTTACACCTAAATTGCAGTGTAATTGTTAATTAAGTTTAAGACTAAGGAAAATAGTTACAATGTCTCATTTGGCCATGAGTAGGGATATTCAGCTTAGTTTTCATGTCAATATTTCCACTGTCTCTTTTCAAATATTGACTTGACTGAAGGAATTTATTTCTATCTTATTTTACGTTGAATTAATTTCCCTTCTCCCATCTGTGTGGCCTCTGTCCTAAAGAAAGCTAAATATTGTTGATAAAATCTGACAAGGATTTCACCCATCTCCTTTGGTGATTATTGATGATTTGACTGTTGACTGTAAGGAATTTGGGGGAGAATTTGGTTTACGTGCTGCAGTTCTGCAAGGTGCAGAGAATTTATTCCAATAGCAGCACAGACCGAAATTAGTGGGAGGTTTTGAGCAGATCTTGAATGCAGATTTGCAACATTAACTTATGAAAGATAATTGGATTTGTACTTGCAAAAGGAACAAAACAAAATGCAGAGTGTTACAGTGAAACATCTGTATGGAGAACTCCACAATAAGCTGGTAGAAGCATGTTGGCATGAGCAGCCTCCTCCTGTGCTGCAAAATTGTATTCTCAACATTCATAATCCGAACGCTGTCGTTTTTCAAGAGCAGAAGAAGTAACAAAGATTGCTGGAAACATGCTACTTAGACGTGAGTAGCAGAATTCAATTATTGTGAATGCTACACTGTCCCATATGGGGACGGTGCCAAGATACAAGCCAGATGATCTCCAAAAGCACAACATTGCCACCCAAGCCAGCCAAGCCAGATGGCAGGCTCTCAACATTGTTTGCACCATGCCAGAGCTTCTGGGGTAGGTGATAAATCAAGGCCCTAACAGGTCCATACAAATATCAAAGCTTGTAACAGACATACACACATTCACCAAGCTACTGTATATTTTGCATAATTCTATTCAATTTTGAAGGGCACATTTGCAGAAGAAATTTGGCCCTCTCTACAATCTATGGGACAGACTCCTCGGGGAGATGTTAGAAGCAGTTAGTGCGGATTCAGTCAAAGGCAAATTACGTGAAGTTCTTCCAAAAAACACAATTTTGGGATACAGCGGATGAATAATTGGAGACATAACATGTAGTAAGTGGAGCATGTTTGGGGTAATAAAGCTGCCTGAAGCTCTATTACTTGGTGTTTTCTAAGCTTGTATCTGGGTTACAGACTAATGCAGATCAACTGTTGTGATTAATCAACACCTCCATTATGGTTCTGTTTTTAAATATTAGGGGTAGAAACAGGAGTAAGCCATTGGCTCCTCAAACCATTCATCAAGGTCACGGATGATTTTCTATCCCAAAATCTATCAATTTCCCTTATGAATGAATTCCGTAACTGATTCTCCTCATCATAGAGATTTCCAAAGATGCCCCTCACCTCAATCACAAAAGGATTACCCCTTTGTACAGAGACTGGGACTGCTAGTTCTAGAGTAGAGAGAAAATGCTGGAGTAACTCTGCGGGACAAGCAGCAAATCTGGAGAGAAGGAATGGGTGATGTTTCGGGTTGAGACCCTTCTCCAGACTAGTTCTAGAGTCCCCAGTCAAGAAAATTCTTCTCTCTGCATCCAGTCTGTGAAGCACTGTAAGAAATTTATAAACTTCAATGAGTTCAAACTTCAATGATTTTATAGTCTAAAGAGTTATCCTTCCATAATTGAGAATCGTCTTCATTTATTTTCTACATGAGTGCAAATATTCTGATGCTCGTGTCACTGAAATGGTACCGTGTGAACTCTCTCATCTTCTTCCCAATGTTGCTTCAGATATGTAGCTTCATCTTTTCCCTGACGGTAGGCATCCTTCAGACATAGACTCTATCCCCTACTCCCAATTCCTCGGTCTAAGCCGCACCTGCGCCCAGGACGAGGTGTTCCATACCAGGGCATCGGAGATGTCCTCATTCGTTATAAACAGGGGTTCCCCTCTTCAATTATAGATGAGGCTCTTAGTTAGGTCTCCTCAATATCCCGCAGCTCCGTTCTTACTCCTCCTCCCCCATTCATAACAAGGACACAGTCCCGCTTGTCCTCACCTTCCACTCCATCAGCCGTCGTCTACAGCATATAAACCTCCAGCATTTTCGCCACCTCCAACGGGATCCCACTACTGGCCACATCTTCACATCTCCAGCCGTTTCTGATTTCCGCAGAAACCGTTCACTCCACAACTCCCTGGACAACTCGACCCTTCCCACCCAGGCCACGCCCTCACCAGGTACTTTCTCCTGCAATAGCAGGAGATGCTACACCTGCCCCTTTACCTCCCCCCTCGACTCCATCCAAAAACCCAAACTGTCTTTCCATGTGAGGTTGAGGTTCACTTGCACCTCCTCCAACCTCATCTACTGTATCCACCTGATCTCCTGGTGGCTCAGCAACAACTCCTCCTCCCAATCTGGCCTTTCTGTCCTGGGCCTCCTCCATTGTCAGAGTGAGGCCAGTGCAAATTGGAGGAACAGCACCTCATATTTCAATTGGGTTGTTTTCACCGCAGTGGTATGAACATTGACCTTTAACTTTAGATAGCCCTTGCTTTCTCTTTCTATCCCCTTCCCCTTCCCAGTTCTCCCACTAGTCTTAATGTCTCCGCCTACATTACATTTTGTCCCGCCCACTGCCCTGACATCAGTCTGCAGAAGAGTCTCGACCCGAAACATCACCTATTCCTTCTCTCCAGAGATGCTGCCTGTCCCGCTGAGTTACTCCAACATTTTGTGTCTACCTTCAGCCATAGAACTCGTATTGGGATGATTCTTTGAAAATCAAGGAATCAATGGCCGAACACTCTTTCCTGAGGAACACCATTAGTCACAGGGCTCAATGAATGAATGACTGAATACGTTATTGTCACATGTGGCAAGTCACAGTAAAATTCTTTGCTTGCAATTAGTCGCCCATAAAGGTTGCTTACAAACTTAAAAAGTATACCTGTGCCAGATCCCACTTTGTTCTTCCCTCCTCCCCCTCCCTCAAGGTGATCCCCCCATGCCAGGTTCTCCATTGTACATTGTTTCTCCCCCTCTCTCATGGCGGTTCCCCTTCTGCGGGTTGTCCTTTGTTCCTTCCCCTGACAGCGGCGTCCTCACTTCCACGTGTCTGTCCTCGTCCGTCCGTCGGTCAGCGACCACTATCTCCACTATCTCCACTAT
>NC_073380.1:88420970-88438470 GCF_028641065.1 Leucoraja erinaceus | reverse complement strand
GTCCTGGGCCTCCTCCATTGTCAGAGTGAGGCCCAGCACAAATTGGAGGAACAGCACCTCATATTTTGCTTGGGTAGTTTACACCCCAACGGTATGAACATTGACTTCTCTAACTTCAAATAGCCCTTGCCTTCCCTCTCTATCCCCTCCCCCTTCCCAGTTCTCCCTAGAGTGTTACTGTCTCCAACTACATTCTATGTTTATCCCGCCCACTCCCCTGGCATCAGTCTGAAGAATTGTCTCGACCCGAAACGTCACCGACTTCTTCCCTCCAAAGATGCTGCCCGTCCTGCTGAGATACTCCAGCATTTTGTGTCTACCTAGGATAAAGTCCACTATGGAATGACTCACTTCCAGATTTATCAGTAACTTCCAACTATTTATGAAACTCAAAGAACATAACTTCATGTTATAGGAGCATAATTAGGCCAATCGGCCCATCAAATCTATTCACACCATTCAATCATGGTTGATCTATCTTTCCCTCGCAACCCCATTCACCTGCCTTCCCCCAATAACACCTGACCTCTGTACTAATCAATAATCACTCAATCCCCACCTTAAAATAGATCTACATATTAAAAATATGACTTAATAATTATCAGATGTGCAGATGGGACCAACCTCACATCCCTCACTCAAGCAGCTGAGTAAAGTGCCTGGACAGATTAGTCCATTTAACAGAAACGGAAATGCCAGAAACACTCACATGGTCAGGCAGCATCTGTGGAAAGAGAAGTCATTAACATTTCAAGTCAAAGACTCCTTTGTTAGAATTGTGAAAGAGAGAGTTGTCACACACAGGAATGGTGCTGCGATAGAAAAGATATAAGGAATATCTCTGATGAGGTGAGGCCAGGATTGACATGGTGAAAGACTGTTGAGAAAGCTAGCTTGTTGACATATTAATCAGGACAATTAGAAAGATAAAACAAAGGGACATGTAAAATGCAGAAAAAAATTGGAAGAATCTACTTGTTAAGCATACCAAATTGATTCACCTGTATTTACAGTTAGGTTGTTAACAGCGATAGATAAAACTGCCAATGGCCCAAATTCCACTGCTACTGAGTGTAGAGTCTCTGTTGACCTCCTTAAGGAACCAGGCTGAATGCTCTGCACATGCAATCCACAGCATTATGTGTCCTGGTGATTTTAACCTGAATCACTGAAATCTCCTCTGGAATCTCTGATCTGCATCAAGACAAATTTGTTCACATCTAAAGATTGCATGATGCTTGCATATCAGAGCAGTCCTATAGCACAAAATTGGGAGCAGCTCAGCATTTCAACATAAACAACCAAAAGCATATCAAGCATTTTCTCAGCAGTTGCATCAAAGATAAAATAATGATTTTTGGTACAGTTTCATTCTATTTCTGTAGAACTGGAAGAGTATTCCTTAAACAGTTAATCCATACACGATGGCTCCTCTCTGCAGAGTTTGTAATGATAGTAGTGACCATTGGGAGAAATCAGGGAAATGATGATTAACAAGCTGCTGACCACTCTACAAGGGATCATGAATCAGTGCAACAAATCAATTGAAATAAATATTTAAGTGTTTATTTTGTGTGAAGCTAAATATTTAACTTTTATGTATTGGCGAATTGTATTGAGCGCCAGATCTGGCAGTACTTCGAGTACGTTGCTGGGGTCTTTGCAAACCCAGAAACACGACACAGCACTTTGCAGCAGACTCTCTCGCCTGGAATATAAGAATTAGGCAGACATATTAGGTATGGATTTAGGGAAGAAATCATTAACATTATATCAAATAAGCATTCAACTGACACATATTGAGTAACAGGCAAGTCCTTCAGCAGGTTTATTACCTCTGAAGAAAACATCCTGAATTAATGCTTAAAGTTGAATGAGTATCTTAGGAAATCTATATTTTTGAGTTTAAAATACATCAAATAATTTTTCTTTTCAATAACGGTTCCATTACTTAATCTTTTATTTTATTCACTGATGTGATGTAAATATCACTGGCCAGGGCAGCGTTTATTGCCCATCCCTAACCACCCCCGAGAAAACGGCGGAGAGCTGCCTTCTCAATTTCCACTGCAACCCTTGTGTGCTGCCTCAGTGCTATTTTTGGGCTGATTCCAGGATTGGAATCCAGTGCTAATGAGGGAACGGTGATGTAGTTAAGAGTGAGCATTGTGTGGACCCCCCGTCGGATTGTTTACCTTGTCATGGTGAAGAGGCTTGCGTGTCCCCATGATTCCAAGAACGATGCCGTCGGAAGCACTAGCTTCTGGTTGGGCCACCCATGGCGGTAAGGTCGACGATGAGGGTCCAGACTAAGAGCGATCCAACCTACAAGACCTCAACGGCGGACCAGGCGGATGAAGTTACCTTGAACTCAATGGCTGTGAAAGCGAATTAGAAGAAAAGAGAAGAAAACGGAAAGAGAGGCAGCAACAACCAAACAACAACAATCTGCCATCTGGAATTACCTGTCCTGAATGTCGAAGAACTTTCAAAGGCAGGATTGGACTCAAAAAGCCACCTGAGAGTCCATGAAAACAACAGAACGTAAACCATCATCCTCGACCTTGAGGTATAGCCACGACGATTGTGTACCTCATAATACAATGTTCCTACACACCTGGTGCCCTGTGTTTCTTAGTGGTAGATGTCACAAGCTAGAAGATATCTTGGCAAGTACATTTGGTGATAAATGTGCTTAAGTAACCATATAACCATATAACCATATAACAATTACAGCACGGAAACAGGCCATCTCGGCCCTACAAGTCCATGCCGAACAAATTTTTTTTCCCCTTAGTCCCACCTGCCTGCACTCATACCATAACCCTCCATTCCCTTCTCATCCATATGCCTATCCAATTTATTTTTAAATGATGCCAATGAACCTGCCTCCACCACTTCCACTGGGAGCTCATTCCACACTACCACCACTCTCTGCGTAAAGAAGTTCCCCCTCATATTACCCCTAAACTTCTGTCCCTTAATTCTTAAGTAGAAGACCTTTCAACCATTATCGGGATGATTTAGCAAGTAAGTCTATGAGCAATTATTTCTACTGGACTGCTTGGGATAAAGAACATTTGTTTAGATAGTCCATAGAATAGTATGGCAGAAGAACAGGCCTTTCGGCCCACAATGCCTGTGCTGAATTTGATGCTAAATTAAATAAACCCTGCTGCCTGCATATGATCCATATCCCTCCATTCCAGGCTTATTCATGGGGTTATCAAAAAGCCTCTTAAATGCCTCTACTGTATTTGCTTCCATCGCCACATCTGGCATTGCTTGCAAGGCACCTAGTACTCTCTGTATTAAAAAAAAAACCATGCCCTCCATTGAATTTAAACTTTTCTCCATTGACCCTAAAGATGTGTTCTCTAGTATTTGACTCTAGAAAAATGATTCTGACAGCCTACCCTATCCATGCCTGTCATTACTTCTGCCAGGTTTTCCCTCAGCCTCCGATGCTCCTGAGAAAACAATCCAAATTACACCAATCTCCTCACAGCTAAAATGCTCTAATCCAGGCAGCAGCCAAGTAAACCTCTTCTACCTTTTCTCTCCGAAGCCTCCACATCCTCCCTACAATGGGGCAACCAGAACTGCACATAACTCTCTAAATGTGACCCGACCAAAGTTTATAAAGCTGCAACATTCCTCCTGACTCTTATACTCAATACCCAACCAATGAATGCAAACATATCATGTGTCTTTTTTACCACTCTCTATTTATGTTGCCATTTTCAGCGACCTCTGGTGATAGCCCCCATGATCCTTCTGTACATCAAAGTTGTTAAGGGTCCTGCCATTAACTATTTATTTTCCTCTTACATTCAACTTCCCAAAGTGCAGCACCTCGTGCTTGTTTAGATTAAATTCCATCTGCTATTTTTCTGTCCAGATCTGTAACTGATCTACATCTTGCTGCAGTCTGTGAAAGTCCTCTTCACTGTCCACAACCATATAACCCATGGACAACATAGAAACATAGAAAATAGGTGCAGGAAGAGGCCATTGGGGGCCTTTGACCCTGATCATCCAGAATCAGCATCCTGTTCCTGGTTTTTCCCCATATCCCTTTATTCCGTTAGCCCTAAGAGCTATATCTAGCTTTCTCTTGAATACATCCAGTGAATTGGCCTCTACTGCCTTGTATGGCAGAGAATTCCACAACCCTTAACAACATTAAAGTACAGTGGGATCATGGGAGTTAACTCCACAGCTCACTGAAAGTAGCAACAGAAATAGATTCACAACTCTCTGGCTGAAAATGTTTTTCCTCATCTCAGTCCTAAATGGCCTAACCCTTATTCTTAAATTGTGACCCTGGTTCCAGACAGCCCCAACATCGGGAACATTTTTCCTGCATCTAGCCTGTCCAAGACAACGTCACAGTGTTCAAGAGTCAAGTCAAGATTCAAGAGAGTTTTTTGTCATGTGTCCCAGAATGGACAATGAAATTCTTGCTTTGCTTCAGCACAACAGAATATAGTAGGCATGAATACAGAACATATCAGTGAGTCCATATACCATTAAATAAATATATACACACATCAATAAATAAACAGATAAAGTGCAAATAAACAGATAATGGTCTATTAATGTTCAGAGATTTGTTTCAGTTGAGTTTAATAGCCTGATGGCTGTGGGAAAAAAGCAATTTCTGAACCTGGACGTTGCAGTCTTCAGGCTCCTGTACCTTCTACCTGAAGGTAGCAGGGAGATGAGTGTGTGGCCAGGATGGTCTGGGTCCTTGATGATGCTGCCAGCCAGCCACATTAAATACACTACCACCACAACATCCTACCTTCTATGGCTAAACAAGTTCTAAATCTAATCCACCACAGTTGTTGCCTGACCCGTTGTGTTTCTCCAGCCTTTTGCTTTTCATTTCTGACTTTTGTTGCTCATTTAAGAACTGATAATTGACATAGAAACATAGAAAATAGGTGCAGGAGTAGGCCATTCGGCCCTTCGAGCCTGCACAACCATTCAATATGATCATGGCTGATCATCCAACTCAGTATCCTGTACCTTGGACAATGGACATATCTAGATCTTGTGCAAGCTACTGTGTGGCTTCAACCAATACAACCCAAGAAAATATTGTTTTCTAATCAATTAAATGTGGGGAATTATTGACAAATGAAAAGGCACAGTTAAATAAGTTCATGGCAATAGGCAAGCACAAAACTGATCAACACTTTCAATGGATTGTCGGTGTTTGGTTTAGTTTAGTTTAGAGCTACACCATGGAAATAGGCCATCCGGCCCACCTAGTCCACACCGATCATCGATCACCCGTACATTAGTTCTATGTCATCCCATGCATCCTATCACAAGGGGCAATTTGCAGAAGCCAATTAACCTACAAACCTACAATTCTTTGGAATCTGGGCGGAAACTGGAGTACCGGGAGAAAACCCATGCAGTCAAAGAGAGAACATACCAATTCTGAACAGCCATCACCCATAGCCAAGATCGAACCCGGGGTTCTGGCGCTGTGAAGCAACAGCTCGACCACTGCACCACTGTATTGGTGTTTGGTTTTGAGTACTTAAAAGAAAATAAATGATGCTTTGATTGTAAGGAGCCTTAGTTGGACCCAATTTAGAAGTCAGCAGCAGAAGAAGCCCATTCAACTCTTTATGTTTGTCCCAGTATTCACTCCTAATCCCAAACCAATTAATCCACTCTGGTTTATATTTTGATACGGATTTATGTAACAAAAACTATCGTTCTCACTTTTGACATTTTCATTTGCAGCAGCCTCGCTAATGCTTCTGTGGGAAAATACATTAACACTGCAGAGAGTGCAATCCATATTCTCCTTGAAAAAGAACAACATTTAGAGGGTCAAGATACATAAGGTTTGCCAGTGCCCTTTTAAAATTGAGCAGTTTTGAGATCAAGTGTTTGAAAGGGTTCAATGGAACAAATAAAGATAAATCATTTCCTCTGTTTCTGGAATCAAAACCAAGAGGCCATAAACTAAGAAGTAGAATCAAAGAACTGCAGATGCTGGTTGATACACAAATGGATACAAAAGGCTGGAGTAACGCAACAGGCCAGGCAGCATCTCAGGAGAACAAAACATCACCTATCATCGTTTTCCAAGGATGCTGCCTGATCCGCTGAGTTACTCCAGCACTTTGTGTCCTTTTCGGTCTTAAATTAAGATGTTTCGGGGAACAAAGCCGGAAGCATTTTTGTTTACACACAATATGATAAAAATCTGAAACTCCTTCCCTCAAATGTCTACACAAACTGAATTTACAAGACTGAGATACATAGATTGCAGTTGAGTGAAAGAGTTTTAGTGGATAACGAGTCAAGCAAAATAAAAGAAGGTGATGGATGAATAGTTGAAGCATATTGATGGGCTGAATGGCCTTCTCCGTTTCTTTTCATTGCCTATCAGGCTTAACTGTACTTACTGAATATTGGATTTTACAGTGGCCTCTTATTATCAAAATGAATAATTTAGGTATGCATATCCATTTAAATCACCAGATATTCATACAGTTGCTTGCAGATTACAAGTGAAAGGCATTGCTATTGACAATATGACAAACCATTGCAGAAAATATTGTGTTGTGTGTATGATTTATGCCCTAATCCAGGAAAATAGTTTTGAAATGGGTTGTAATCTTTCGCTCCATTGTAAATAATTTATGTTAATGAAACAGGGTTTATTGGTTCCATCTAGAATTGGAAGATTTCTGAAATGTAAAATTCAACTTCTAATTTATTTTTTATGCGACTGCAAGGAGTAATGGATAACATGAAAACTTTCTTGCTCTGCCATCATATTTTCTCTGTCTTCATGGCATAAGAACCAGCATCAGTAAAATACCGAGTCTGTGTAAGCATCAAATGTAGACTCTTAACAGACATCAAACCTGTTTTCCCATTCGTTGTTGTACCATCACTGTGTTGTAATCTTATAACCATATAACCATATAACAATTACAGCAGGGAAACAGGCCATCTCGGCCCTACAAGTCCGTGCCGAACAACTTTTTTTCCCCTTAGTCCCACCTGCCTGCACTCATACCATGAGGACATGACTTCAGAATTAAGGGACAGAAGTTTAGGGGTAATATGAGGGGGAACTTCTTTACACAGAGAGTGGTGGCGGTGTGGAATGAGCTCCCAGTGGAAGTGGTGGAGGCAGGTTCATTGGTAGATTGGATAGGCATATGGATGAGAAGGGAATGGAGGGTTATGGTACGAGTGCAGGCAGGTGGGACTAAGGGGAAAAAAATTTGTTCGGCATGGACTTGTAGGGCCGAGATGGCCTGTTTCCGTGCTGTAATTGTTATATGGTTATATGGTTATAAGGCAGTAGAGGCCAATTCACTGGATGTATTCAAGAGAAAGCTAGATATAGCTCTTAGGGCTAACGGAATAAAGGGATATGGGGAAAAACCCAGAACAGGAAGCTGATTCTGGATGATCAGGGTCAAAGGCCCCCAATGGCCTTTTCCTGCACCTATTTTCTATGTTTCTATGTTGTCCATGTTATATGGTTATATGGTTGTGGACAGTGAAGAGGACTTTCACAGACTGCAGCAAGATGTAGATCCCTAAACTTCTGTCTCTTAATTCTGAAGTCATGTCCTCTTGTTTGAATCTTCCCTATTCTCAAAGGGAAAAGCTTGTCCACATCAACTCTGTCTATCCCTCTCATCATTTTAAAGACCTCTATCAAGTCCCCCCTTAATCTTGCTGGGTTTCCTGTGTTGCACTCTGAGGGGTTTTTTTGACTTCCTGGATAGTACTCGCTAGAATTTAGAAGATTGAGGGGGGATCTTATAGAAACGTACAAATTTCTTAAGGGGTTGGACAGGCTAGAACAAGGGGTCACAGTTTAAGGATAAGGGGGAAGTCTTTTAGGACTGAGATGAGAAAAATATTTTTCACACAGAGAGTGGTGAATCTTTGGAATTCTCTACCACATTATTATTATTATTATTATTATTATTATTATTATTATTATTATTATTATTATTATTATTATTATTATTATTATTATTATTATTAATTTATTGAACATGTTAAAAAATACAAACACAAATAAACTTGTAAGCATTAAAAAAAGAAAATAAAACACAAAGGAAAACAAACAAATAAGTAACTCAAATAATACAAAGAATATCGTTCATGTTCAAAAGGGGTAAGAAGAAGTTCAAAACTTTTCTGGTCCTACCCCCTCTTATTTTCTATACATTTTCATGGAACAACAGAATAATGGGAACAAATTGACCCAAAATCTGTTGAACAGTCCACAAACAAGAAATAGCCAAACAGAAAAGAAAATCACTGGTCCAGCTCATAACCATTCGATCTTTTGTTTCTGAAGAGTGTTTTTAGTTTGAATAGAGTCTTACATTTTTTCAGCTCATCATGGCAGTTAGTCCAGAGACTAACACCCTTTGCTGTAACACAATGGAGTTTTGCATTAGTTCTTATTGCCGGTTTCTCGAATGTATTGGTTCCCCTCAGGTTGTGTTTGCTTTCTCTCCGTTGGAACAACCCCTGGATATTACAAGGCAATTAAGGTAGTTGAGGCCAGTTCATTGGCTATATTTAAGAGGGAGTTAGATGTGGCCCTTGTGGCTAAAGGGATCAGGGGGTATGGAGAGAAGGCAAGTACAGGATACTGAGTTGGATGATCAGCCATGATCTTATTGAATGGCGGTGCAGGCACGTAGGGCCGAATGGCCTACTCCTGCACCTATTTTCTATGTTTCTATGTTTCTATGTTCAGCAATAACATTAGTGACAAATTTTGTCATATACAGTATACCAATTATTTACTCCTGCCAATGAATTCCTGCCTCTTTTGGGCAGTTTTGAGGGAATGTCACTGAGTATCACAAGCCTTGTGTGTGGGAAAGAACTGCAGATGCTGGTTTAAATCGAAGGTAGAAACAAAATGCTGGAGTAACTCAGCGGGACAGGCAGCATCGCTGGAGAGAAGGAATGGGTGACGTTTTGGGTCGAGATCCTTCTTCAGATTGAAGTACAGAGCAAGTACAGAGTACTCCAGTATTTTGTGACTATCACAAGCCTTTTGGGGGTTTTTTTTAATCAACCTTGCAGATTTTCGCTAATCCCTCTGAATTCCTTGCAAGACAGCATCTCTTAGCAGACACTGGTGGAAAGAATGTAAATTTGCCTTGAATGTGTGCGTAAATCTTTTCTGGAGAAATGCAGCAAATTTCTTATTCATTGTGGATTTATATGCTTAAAATAGATTTACAAATTCCAAACTCAATGGACATGAAAATAAACTGAATAGTATCCCTCCTCACGGTAATAGGCCTTCCCCAAGGTGTTCCTGCTTTCCCTGTCCCTTCAGCCTAACAGAATCTGCAGTTCTTTGTTTAAACTCTTTGGCCCAACTTGTTCATGCTGGTTAAGATGCCTGTCTAAGCTAATCTCATTTGCTTACATTTGTCCCACATTCCTCGAAACCTTTCATATCCATTTTTGCCTTCAAGTGCCATTTAGGCATTGCAATCATACCCACCTCCACAACATCTTCTGATAGCTCGTTCCATATATCCACAACCCTCTGAATGAATCTAGATCTAGTTTAACTAAGTCTCTTGTTTTATATTCCCCTGACCCGGGAAAAAAAGATGTGAATAACATTTTTCCACATTTCACTTCCAGTTTTACAGCATGTTCGTGTTAAAAACTGACAGTGCTTTCTGCCTTTGGTTCTGGCCAATATTTATCCCTCAGCAACCAAAGATAAACACGTTATATATATTTTACTTCGTAGTCACGTGAGTGACTAGGTGAAGAACCCGTCCAGCACGCATGCGCGACATGAGCGTTCACGCAGTGCAACAGCGACGAACGGGAGTACAGGCGCTCCCGCTACAAGCTTGAAAGAACGGACCGTCAGGTAAGTACTTTCCCACGGGTTCGAATTGCCGAACTTGCTCTTCTTTGTGCACCAGATGAAAGCTGGAAAGAGCAAAGCAGCACAGGGAAAAACCGCCCCCGTTCGACTCCAGGGAAGGAGCGTCCCATCAGTGGAGGGAGCGAAAGGCGGCACCTGGACCGCACACGCTGCGGTCCACAGACACGGGCACCGAGCTGAGCCCAGTCCGCTAGAGCTGTCTGACCAACAGCAGTGGACTGGAGGGAAATCAACATACAGACCGGCCGGTAATCCCTGCATACTCCGACAAGGAGACTCGTCGCCCGAGAATGGCAGAGGCAGCCGCTTGAGCAAAGTTGGCGACCAATCATCGGGCTGGAGACAGACACACGGAAGACAGGCCGGCTCATTCAGAGAGCCGGCTCTTCAAACTAGCGTCCGAGAGCGAGAAAGTGTCTGTCTCCAAGCCTTAGAGAAAGGGCATGGAGTAAAAAACTCCAGCGAGACTTGCCTCTGGAGCTGGGGCAAGCTCGCCAAGGGAGCACAAACACTCCCGCTCCAGTGCACTAACAGCACTGGCCATCTCCCTCATCAGAGGAGATCGATGGCGACCATGGCTGGGCTGGTCAAGAAGACGGGTCACTGGCTGTACAACATCGGGAGTATGCTTGAGGTACAGGACCAGGAAGAGCTGCTGGGTGTGAGATACCGCTACGTGGCTACACCATGAGCAAGATGGCTGTTACAGCCTAATCTGGCGGCCATCTTACTACCTGTCTTTTCTAAAAACCTCTCCAAGACAGGTAGTCATGAGGCGTTGGACTTTATCACGCCTCCCCAAAATTACATTTGCTCGAAGTGCCTACCATTGTTGGGGGTACATTGAGCAGGGCATTTAAAAACCCAAAATCTTAGTTTGCAATATTGATACCCCTGACGTCGGCTATCACTTTGCATGCTCATTCCAGAGGGGCAGGGTAGTATGGCAAAACACCTGACCCTACTGTTCAACACAGTATGTGATCCGCAACCTCTCGAAGGAAGTCATAAAACCTGCCCTCAACCTAAAAAATTCAGAGGACTGTGAGAACGCCGACCTCACAACCACAGATCCTGCTATCTGGCAAAGTTACCAAACCAAGCCTAAAAACTGGACGAAGTGTCCAAGATATTCGGCATCATGAGGGCAGGTCCTGGAATGAGCAAACCACACAAAACCAGACAGCAGTACCTCCAAGCATCCACCAGTAGGCGTCTACTTTATGATACTGGTGAAAGCTCGGGGCCCGCATGCCTGTCCCCGCAAGCCTTTTCAGGACAGGGCCCAGAGCGGGCCCCATGGAAAATGCGCCACCCCCCAATAGCACCATCCCGACAGACAAGGAACCAGAAACCGAAGAAATGAACACACCACTAAACAACAGTGAAGGTAGGTGAGAATGGTTCCTATCATCACATAAAAGGAGAGGTGTTGGTGCTAACAAGGGGGGGACCACACCTGGTATTAGAAGCATGAAGAACTATCACACTTGGTAGATTTATACCAAAAGTATTCAAGGATAAAAATTGAATTAAGAAAACTTGACACCAGTTCAGCATGCACCCCAAAGGGGTTTTTCCCTCCCACTAAAAAGGAAACATGAGGGACAAGCTGAACTGGAGAAGACATACAAAAGGGTCATAAAGAAGTCTAAATATGAACCTTTGGAACCGTATTAAATTTACCAAAAAACCCAAAAGATGGTGAATGTCGCACCATCATTGACTTAACCACTTGAATATTTTCACCAGGTATAAACACTTCAATGGAAAACTTTGTAACTGCCAAACGTGGATTTCCTTAGGATCCTTTATGGTAGGCATTGACTTAAAAGATGCATACTATTCAGTACCCATTCATAAAGATCTTCGGAGATACCTAAAATTTACCTGGATGGGGTAACTATGGCAGTATAAATTATTGACTAATGGGCTAAATATGAGCCCAAACTGTTTTCCAAGATATTCAAACCAGCCCTGACACTATTAAGGAAACATATTGTCATGGCATGCCGCGATGATATTTAACGACAGACAAAACCATGGAAATAGCTAAATCAGCAGCATTAGCTACTATAAGCTTATTTAGCCTGGGCTCTGTCACACAATCCAGATAAATCTACGTTGATATCATCCACAACTATGGACTATCTGCTATTCAATAACTCAATCCACTTGACTATAACGTTGCCAAAAGGAGAGTCAGCGTAATTGGCACATACCTGTAACAAATTAATAGTTAACAATCAACCAACCATTCGACAAAGTGGCAAGAGTAATTAGGAAATTAGTAGCAACATTACCAGCTACATTTTGGACCTTTCCATTAGAGCTAAGGTGCTAGTGTTTAAACAAAATAACCCATATCCAGAACAGGTGGTGAATGGACTAATCTGAAGTCATCATCACTACAGACACTGGAGATAAAATCTAGTTGGAAATGTTGGGTGCGTTCTATGGGTTAAAAGCATATTGTTCAATAGTGCACCATTCGGCATGTTCGTTTATAAATTGACAATATCACAGTGGTGGCATATACTAAACCACATGGACGGAATAAAATCGATATCATGTGGCAAATTTGATTAACAATTGGTAATGGTATGTCGTCAAACATATTTGACTATTAGCAACATACCTACCAGGTGAGCTAAATACTGTGGCAGATATATTAAACCAAAGTATTTGCTGAAATTACAAAGCAATATGGAACACCAGATATCGATTTCTTTGTATTCCGATTGAATCACCATGTACCGATGTATGTCGCATGGGAACCAGACCTTGAGGCAGCGGCATTGGATACATTCTCGCTGAACTGGGGGGGGGATCCAATCTCTATGTTTTCTCCCCTCTTTCTACCTCATCAATCAGGTACTACGGCCTCAATAGTCGGGTACTACGCAAAATACAGATGGACTCTGCTTCAGGTATTTTGATAGTGCCCGACTGGCCTACACAGCCATGGTTCCCAGTGGTCCTCGACATGGTCATTGAAACCCCAATGACTTTCCCAGTAGACCAGTAGACCAGTAGACCAGACTTATTAACTCACTAGGCATAAGCCACCCATGCCACGATAAAGGCAAGGCAAGGCAAGGCAAGGCAACTTTATTTATATAGCACATTTCATACATGAGGCAGACTCAAAGTGCTTCACATAAAAACATGTCATACAATAAAATAAAATAAAATAATAAAATGAAATAAAGTAGAAGAATTAAAAGAAAAGAAAAGCAAAATTAAAATGCATTATAAAAAGTGCAAAAGTTAAAAGTGCAATGTAGTTAAGATTTAGCTGAAAGCTAAAGTAAACATAAAAGTTTTCAGTCTTGTTTTAAAAGTGGTCAAAGTTGAGGCAAGTCTTAAATCTTCAGGAAGTTTATTCCAGCTATTTGTTGCATAGTAACTAAATCCTGCTTTCCCATGTTTTGTATTTACTCTGGGAATCACTAACAGATTGGTTTCAGAAGATCTTAGCGGTCTAGAAGGCTTATATAGTGGAAGCATGTCAGTGATATACTTTGGTCCTAAACCATGTAGTGATTTATAGGTGAGCAGCAGGATTTTGAAATCAATTCTCTGACATACAGGGAGTCAATGTAAGGATTTAAGAATTGGTGTAATGTATTCAAATTTTTTGGTCTTTGTTAGAACTCTAGCAACAGCGTTCTGAACAAGCTGTAGCTGCCTGACAGTTTTTTTTCGGAAGACCTGCAAGGAAACCGTTACAATAATCTAGCCTACTAGATTAAAATCAAACTACTGGGTTTGCAGATTTTGAAAAGGCCACTGCTGGGCCTGGGATTATCAGACAGCACTATCAACACGATGACAGCATCCCACCGCATGTCCACAAGGAAACAATACTTGTCGAACATCAAGAAATGGGAAAGATACTGTTCGAATACAGGAACTACATATTCAACTACTACAATAACCAATGTACTGGAGTTCCTGGCAGGCCTTCACCACAATGAAGGACTCAGCTACAGCGCCATTAACACAGCCAGAAGTGCTCTGTCAGCCTACTTAATTCAGGCACCAGGATAACAGGCCATAGGGTCCCAACCGCTGGTGATCAAACTCATGAGTGGCATATTCAACTCTAATCCCCCAGACCTAGGTACACCAAAATCTGGGATGTCAGTGTGGTCCTGACATACCTTAGGGGATGGTCACCAACCAGGTCCCTAACCCTGGAACAGCTAACCCTGAAGACGGTCATGCTGATGGCACTTGACTCAGCACAAAGAGTCCAGTCCTTCCATCTACTACAATTGGCCAATATGGTTATAACACCAGACCGTGTCTCATTTACCATTCAGGGGCTGGTCAAACAGAACAGACCAGGAACATCAGGTCCAGTCATGGAATTCAGGGCATTCCCAACTGAACCACGGTTATGTGTCATGACCTACTTATTGAATTACATCGACACAACAAGAAATCCCCGAGGGAGAGAAAAAGCCTTAAGGGTCAGCCACAAGAAACCTCATGGTTGGGTGACGAGCCAAACTATCTCAAGATGGCTCAAGCAGGTACTGGGAGCTGCTGGATTAAATACTAACGTGTATGAATCTCACTCCACCAGGGCAGCATCCTTGGGAGATGGGAGACCCCTTCCACCCCTGCAACGGACTGTTCCAGCTGCTACGGTCAGGCAAATGCCTCCATTGCCATGCGGTGAGAACGGAGAGGTTGAGAAGGAGTTTCTTCCCAGAGGCAATTCGGACTGTAAACGCCTATCTCACCAGGGACTAACTCTACTGAACGTTTTTCCTTCCATTATTTATTATGTAAAAGAATATGTGTGTTATGATTGTGTTTATAATTTGTTTGGTTGTTTTGTTGTTTGTCTTTTGCACAAAAGTCCGCGAGCATTGCCACTTTCATTTCACTGCACATCTCGTATGTGTATGTGACAAATAAACTTGACTTGACTTGACTTGACATCGGCGGCTAAGAGGATGGACGTGCCTATGGACCACATCCTGGCTACAGCGGGGTGGTCTAGGGAGAAAAACTTTCCAATTTTTTTAAATAATAAGCCGAACTTGTATCTTTTGCAGAAAAAGTATTAGAATCTGCAAATATATAAATTAAGCCCGGGGGAGCATTTTGCTTTGTTATTGTTTAAATAACACCATTATTGTTTTTACAAACAGATCATGGTAGATTACAATAACATACTTCCTCCCTCAAATGACTTCGGCAGCGAATGAACTGTTACACGGTTTGAAATCTTAGAGCTTTAAAATCTTCACGTAGTCACTCACGTGACTCCGAAGTGAAATAGTAAGATTAAACGAGAACTTACCAGTTCAAAGTTTGATCTGTATTTTATGAGGAGTTACGATGAGGGATTACGTGCCCTCCGCTCCCACCCTCAATTATAGAGATCAACTGGTATTTAAGTTCTCCTTTTCTTTACTATGTTTATTTCAATTATTGTGTCTTTCTGTGATTCCACACCGCTGCTTTGAAGTATGCCGCGCATGCGTGCTGGACGGGTTCTTCACGTAATCCCTCATCGTAACTCCTCATAAAATACAGATCAAACTTCGAACTGGTAAGTTCTCGTTTAATCTTACTACTTTACTGCATTAACTTGCAGAAAATGGGCATCAATGGCGCTTCTCCTTCCCAATTGTCTTTGAGAAGGTAGGGGTGAGCCATAGTTTTGAAACACTGTGGTCCTTCTGATGAAGGTGTCTTATAAAGCTGTTGGGTTCAGCAAACCAGAATTGAGTGCCAGTGACAATGAACAACCAACAACATGTTTCCAAGTGAGGATATTGTCTGACTGGGAGAGGAACCTGCAAATGATGGTGCCCCCATGTATGTACAGTATTATCCTATCCCCCTTGGGACCAGAGATTCCAAGGCCAGAGCGAGCTTTGTAGATAGTACATACAACCCAACAGTGGTAATGGAGAAAATGGTTGGGCCCAAATGTATTGAATTTTTGGCAATAAATTCAAGAGAACTTTCTCTTTGCAGGTCGGTTCGTTTTTGAGTTTCCCATCACCACATTACAATTCGGAGTTCAGGGAGGAGACGAAGGTACATTGAATTTTCCATTCCACCACTGAACTCATCACTGTCTTGTCTTGAGTGGCACAGCTGGTAAAGATGCTGCCTTTAGCCTTGAGCTGAGAAGTTGCTTTCACTTAGTATCCAACACTGCACCATGTAGAACATTTATATAGGAGTACAGGGCTGATTCAAAATGTAAGGTCAAGTGGTTTATTTCTTTTATTGATATGTTATTTTAATTAATTCCAAGCTCTCTCCAGTATTTAAGTAAATGTATTATTTTGTCTAATAATTTATTGTAATTGTTTAAATTGTTTTTCTTTAATACCACAGAGATTTGAAAATAGTTTTGAAAAACAGATCTTTAACTGGAGTGCTCCAAGAAATGGTGATCAGGATGATCAGGCGGTGGACCATCAGGGTCATGACCTTGGGTGCTATCTGTGCAGAGTTTGCATGTTCTCCCTGTGAAACTTGGGTTTCCACTCGCATCCCAAAGACATGCTGGTTTGTAGGTTAATTGACCTCAGTAAATTGCCCCTGCTGCGTTGGGAGTGTGATTACATTGAAGTCATGTGAATGGGTGATCAATGGTCAATGTGGACTCAGTGAGCCAAACGGCCTATTTCCGTGCTGTTTCTCTGATACCAACTAAACTAAAGAATAAAACTCATGTATCACCTAAGGTAACTATATCTGTAGATGGTCTATGCATGCAACCAATAATATAGCTACCTCAGTACTACTAACCCCGCCTTAGTTATTATTTATAATAACGCCTTGTTCTCCCTCTGCGCAGTACAGTAGCAGACTGGGATCAGTATGTATTGTATAACCCTGTGTTCTCATTAAAGATCATTGTCAAGTTACACGTGTGTAATGACTTATTTACAATATCCTTGGGAAACATATTGGGGGTAGGTGTGTGCAAGAACAGACAAAAGGCTGGAGAGAGCTTCAATATTCCGATTTAGTCCAATAGATTTAGTCCGTATGTAAGTACTCATTTTAAAATAACGGACTGTGTCCCCTCCCCATATATCATACACCAACATATCTAACCTCGCCCATACTTTGACAGCTAGGCACCAGTCAAAGCAAAGCCACTGTTTGGTCTTAATGTCTGTTTTTATTTCAATTTTTAGGCCTATTTTAGATATGGTAATTTTAATTTTTAAAGCTATATGTGTTTATTCTGTTTTTTATTAACTGCACTGACGGGAACTGATTGAGAAACAATTTTTAGTTTCATCTGTGTATGTAAGTACTCAGTTAAAATGACATTAAAGCAAATACTGAATACTGAATACTGAATATTCACAACGGTAAATAAGTGACAAATAGATAGGCTGCTTTGTCCAGGATGGTGTAAAAACCTCTTGAATGTTACTCAACGAAGAAAGTGGAGGGTATCCCATCACACTGCCGATTTGTGGTTTTTCAATGGGGAAGGGCTTAAGGAGAAGCTAAAGATGATTTGGTCATTATCACACCTGTATTTATGGAAGTTTGCAAATCGAC